>NC_092268.1:5115350-5127850 GCF_036320965.1 Panulirus ornatus
TCCCCCCCCCTCTTCAACCACCCACACCAACCCCCCCTCCCACCACCCCCACACCCACCAATCACCCGGACACGACGGTCGAGGGTCGTTATTTTCACGACCACCGACGACTCCCACCCCATTCACCCCCCATCATCCCCCACTACACCCTCATTCCTCCCTCCCCCCCCCCCTCCTCAACCCCCCCTCCCCTACCCCTCCCTCCCCCTCCCCCTCCTCTCCCCCCCCTACGCAACAAACGACAATGAACTACGTCATGATGAACACTCCACGACGCGACGCCCAAGTGAATTAAACTCTCTCTCTCTCTCTCTCTCTCTCTCTCTCTCTCTCTCTCTCTCTCTCTCTCTCTCTCTCTCTCTCTCTCCTCTCTCTCTCTCTCACCGACGCTCACAACCTCCCCTCCCTCTCCCCCCCCCCGACAATGTTGTTCACCCCCCCCCCACACACACACGTAGTCAGCCGAAATAATAATAATAATAATAATAATAATAATAATAATAATAATAATAATGTAATGATATAGGTATAGAAGCTGAAGATTATTATTATATCTATTATTATCATTATTATTTATCTATTATTATTATTATTATTATTATTATTATTATTATTATTATTATTATTATTAGGAATATACTAAGAGACACAATGAGATTGTGTGATAATGATAATAATGATAATAGTAATGATAATTATGACAAATATAATGCTAATTATAATAATGATAATAATTATGATAATGATAACTATTATACTAATGATTATGGTAATAATAATAACTGATTATGATGATAACTAATACTAATAATTATATTAATAGTAATAACTGATTATAATAATAACTATAGTACTAATAATTATATTAATAGTAATAACTGATTATAATAATAACTATAGTACTAATAATTATATTAATAGTAATAACTGATTATAATAATAACTGTAGTACTAATAATTATATTAATAGTAATAACTGATTATAATAATAACTGTAGTACTAATAATTATATTAATAGTAATAACTGATTATAATAATAACTGTAGTACTAATAATTATATTAATAGTAATAACTGATTATAATAATAACTGTAGTACTAATAATTATATTAATAGTAATAACTGATTATAATAACAACTATAGTACTAATAATTATATTAATAGTAATAACTGATTATAATAATAACTGTAGTACTAATAATTATATTAATAGTAATAACTGATTATAATAATAACTGTAGTACTAATAATTATATTAATAGTAATAACTGATTATGATAATAACTATAGTACTAATAATTATATTAATAGTAATAACTGATTATAATAATAACTATAGTACTAATAATTAAATTACTAGTAATAACTGATTATAATAATAACTGTAGTACTAATAATTATATTAATAGTAATAACTGATTATAATAATAACTATAGTACTAATAATTATATTAATAATAATAACTGATTATAATAATAACTGTAGTACTAATAATTATATTAATAGTAATAACTGATTATAATAATAACTATAGTACTAATAATTATATTAATAGTAATAACTGATTATAATAATAACTGTAGTACTAATAATTATATTAATAGTAATAACTGATTATAATAATAACTATAGTACTAATAATTGTAATAACAGTAATAACAATAATTATGATAATGATAACTATAACATAAATAATGATCATAATTATGATAAAGGTAACAATACCTCCGTATTTACCAGATATCTTGACTTATTTTAATTAGATTTCCCAAGTTCTTTACCTTGACCGAATTTCCCCTCTTATTTTCCCTTATTTACCCAGACTTATTTCCCTCTTATTTTCCCTTATTTAGCCAGACTTATTTTCCCTTATTTAGCCAGACTTATTTCCCTCTTATTTTCCCTTATTTAGCCAGACTTATTTCCCTCTTATTTTCCCTTATTTAGCCAGACTTATTTCCCTCTTATTTTCCCTTATTTAGCCAGACTTATTTCACACTTATTTTCCCTTATTTAGCCAGACTTATTTCCCTCTTATTTTCCCTTATTTAGCCAGACTTATTTCCCTCTTATTTTCCCTTATTTAGCCAGACTTATTTCCCTCTTATTTTCCCTTATTTAGCCAGACTTATTTCCCTCTTATTTTCCCTTATTTAGCCAGACTTATTTCCCTCTTATTTCCCTTATTCATCCAGACTTATTTCCCTCAGCCATCCTGACACATTTTCCCCTCATTTCCCCTCGTCTATTCCGTCTTATTATCCCGTATTTCACGTGTTTATTCCACGTATTTCCTCGCCCGTATTTTCCGACTTTAATCCGGGAGTATTTCTGTTGTTAGCACCTGGCAATGTTACCCCGTATTGCCCGTGTATTACCCCGTATTGCCCATGTATTTCCCGTGTACTCTCCCCTATATTTCGTGTATTCTCCCCCATATTTCCCGATTATTTTCCCCCATATTTCCCTTGTATTCTCCCCCATATTTCCCGTGTATTCTCACCCATATTTCTAGTGTATTTTCCCCATATTTCGCGTGTATTTCCCCATATTTCCAGTGTATTCCCCATATTTCCCGTGTATTCTCCCCATATTTCCCGTGTATTTCACCCATATTTCCCTTGTATTCTCCCCATATTTCCCGTGTATTCTCCCCCATATTTCCCGTGTATTCTCCCCATATTTCCCGTGTATTCTCCCCATATTTCCCGTGTATTCTCCCCCATATATCCCGTATATCCCTCCCCCATATATCCCGTGTATCCCCCCCACATATACCCCGTGTTCCCCTCCCCCCCCCCACATATACCCCGTGTACTGACGGTGTGCCGTGTTCCCCCTCCCCCCGCAGGTGGGTTGCCCGCTATGAGAGGGCGCGGCTCGCCCGCCGCGCTGTCGGTGGACGAGACTCTGAGTGGCGGACTGTCCTCGATGAATATGGTGAGTAAGGTGGGTGATGATGAGTAAGGTGGGTGATGGTGAGTAAGGTGGGTGATGGTGAGTAAGGTGGGTGATGGTGAGTAAGGTGGGTGATGGTGAGTAAGGTGGGTGATGATGAGTAAGGTGGGTGATGGTGAGTAAGGTGGGTGATGGTGAGTAAGGTGGGTGATGATGAGTAAGGTGGGTGATGATGAGTAAGGTGGGTGATGGTGAGTAAGGTGGGTGATGGTGAGTAAGGTGGGTGATGATGAATATGGTGAGTAAGGTGGGTGATGATGAGTAAGGTGGGTGATGAGTAAGGTGGGTGATGATGAGTAAGGTGGGTGATGGTGAGTAAGGTGGGTGATGATGAATATGGTGAGTAAGGTGGGTGATGATGAGTAAGGTGGGTGATGATGAGTAAGGTGGGTGATGGTGAGTAAGGTGGGTGATGATGAGTAAGGTGGGTGATGGTGAGTAAGGTGGGTGATGGTGAGTAAGGTGGGTGATGATGAGTAAGGTGGGTGATGGTGAGTAAGGTGGGTGATGGTGAGTAAGGTGGGTGATGATGAATATGGTGAGTAAGGTGGGTGATGATGAGTAAGGTGGGTGATGAGTAAGGTGGGTGATGATGAGTAAGGTGGGTGATGATGAATATGGTGAGTAAGGTGGGTGATGATGAGTAAGGTGGGTGATGGTGAGTAAGGTGGGTGATGGTGAGTAAGGTGGGTGATGATGAATATGGTGAGTAAGGTGGGTGATGATGAATATGGTGAGTAAGGTGGGTGATGATGAATATGATGAGTAAGGTGGGTGATGATGAATATGGTGAGTAAGGTGGGTGATGATGAGTAAGGTGGGTGATGGTGAGTAAGGTGGGTGATGGTTAGTATGGTGGGTGATGGTGAGTAAGGTGGGTGATGATGAATATGGTAAGGTGGGTGATGATGAATATGATGAGTAAGGTGGGTGATGATGAATATGGTGAGTAAGGTGGGTGATGATGAATATGGTGAGTAAGGTGGGTGATTATGAATATGGTGAGTAAGGTGGGTGATGATGAATATGATGAGTAAGGTGGGTGATGATGAATATGGTGAGTAAGGTGGGTGATGATGAATATGGTGAGTAAGGTGGGTGATGATGAGTAAGGTGGGTGATGATGAATATGGTGAGTAAGGTGGGTGATGATGAGTAAGGTGGGTGATGATGAGTAAGGTAGGTGATGGTGAGTAAGGTGGGTGATGATGAATATGGTGAGTAAGGTGGGTGAGGAATATGGTGAGTATGGCTACATGAATATGGTGGTGGGATAATGTTATAATGATGAGTAAAGTGATATAATGAGTAATATGTTGAGTATAATGTGACAGAGTATGATGAGTATAGTGACGAATATGAGAGAGAGAGAGAGAGAGAGAGAGAGAGAGAGAGAGAGAGAGAGAGAGAGAGAGAGAGAGAGAGAGAGAGAGAGTGTTTGTGTGTTTACTGTATTTCAATAATAAAGTCTTGTGTTATTAAATGTGATTTGAATGTTGTAATTTATAGATTTCAGTGTATTATATATATATATATATATATATATATATATATATATATATATATATATATATATATATATATATATATATATATATATATATATATATATATATATATATTCTCTTAACAACTATGTTGTATGTTATGTGAATCTTTGACCCAATATACACGATTGGTGATTGGTGTGTACGTACGATTGGGAGATGGTTTGTGTGTTGTGGGGGGAGACAGAGGTATACAATTGTATTGCCTCCAGTCACCCTATCCTTGCATATGTATGTATACTGTCTCTATGTATGTATGTATACTGTCTTTATGTATGTATGTATACTGTTTTTATATATAAGTATATACTGTCTTTATATATTATGTATACAGTCTTTATATATGTATATATACAGTCTTTATATATGTATGTATACTGTCTTTATATATAGATATATACTGTTTATATATGTATGTATACAGTCTTTATATATGTATGTATACAGTCTTTATATATGTATATATACTGTTTTATATATGCATATATATAGTTTATATATATGTATGTATACTGTCTTTATAAATATGTATATATACTGTCTTTATATATGTATGTATACCCGAGGATAAGGTAGGTATGTATATGAAGTTTATTTACATGTATAGTCTAATTATTAAAGTACATATGTCTTTGAGTTTTCGTGTCTGGTCATTATTATTCATGAGTTTGTTTATATATTTAAATGCTCTTTACCCCCCCCCCCCCCCCTCCATGTTTACGGTAGATACATACGAGTAGATATATATAAACATCTACTTTACTAAACTTGGAAGACATTCGTAATGTATTTTTTCGTGTGTGTTTCGTGTTCCCTCACGAAAGACTGGTCCAGTCGTACATTCGTGTACGAACTGACCCTCATTCGATAAAGTGTAAATAATTGAATTAAAGATAATTAGTCCCATTTGGGATATATTGTGAAAATTGGGATCAAATTAAATTGGTAGTTATGTATATTGTTGTTACGTTCAGGAGGGGGATAGACATGTTGTGAAAGTGTGTGTGTAGATGTTGTAGGTAAACTTTGGATCATATTGTATAATTAGGGTGGTTTAAATGACTGGTTTTAATTACTTATTGTATCATTAAGTTAATAACTTCCCTCAGAGTTGTATACAACTGAACACAGGTTATTATTTATGTGTTATGATTTATCACTTGAGATAAGGGAATGGAATTCAAGGTTATTATCAGTGTTGGGCCTTAATGACCCAAAAATAATTAAGTGATTTCAATTAATTATTGGATTTTGTGATTATGTGGAGGAATTATTGGATATTTGGTTATTTATATTTTTTTTATTGAATATACAACTAACAGTGAGTGGGTTGTATTGGTAATTAGCAGAGTTAACACAACATGTTGTGATGTTTACATCAGTTTGTGGGTATTTGTGTGTGTGTTGTGGTTGTGATGTTTACATCAGTTTGTGGGTATTTGTGTGTGTGTTGTGGTTGTGTTGTTTACATCAGTTTGTGGGTATTTGTGTGTGTGTGTGTGTGTTGTGGTTGTGTTGTTTACATCAGTTTGTGGGTATTTGTGTTTGTGTTGTGGTTGTGATGTTTACATCAGTTTGTGGGTATTTGTGTGTGTGTGTGTGTTGTGGTTGTGTTGTTTACATCAGTTTGTGGGTATTTGTGTGTGTGTTGTGGTTGTGTTGTTTACATCAGTTTGTGGGTATTTGTGTGTGTGTTGTGGTTGTGATGTTTACATCAGTTTGTGGGTATTTGTGTGTGTGTTGTGGTTGTGTTGTTTACATCAGTTTGTGGGTATTTGTGTGTGTTGTGGTTGTGATGTTTACATCAGTTTGTGGGTATTTATGTGTGTGTTGTGGTTGTGTTGTTTACATCAGTTTGTGGGTATTTGTGTGTGTTGTGGTTGTGATGTTTACATCAGTTTGTGGGTATTTATGTGTGTGTTGTGGTTGTGTTGTTTACATCAGTTTGTGGGTATTTATGTGTGTGTTGTGGTTGTGATGTTTACATCAGTTTGTGGGTATTTATGTGTGTGTTGTGGTTGTGTTGTTTACATCAGTTTGTGGGTATTTGTGTGTGTGTTGTGGTTGTGTTGTTTACATCAGTTTGTGGGTATTTATGTGTGTGTTGTGGTTGTGATGTTTACATCAGTTTGTGGGTATTTATGTGTGTGTTGTGGTTGTGATGTTTACATCAGTTTGTGGGTATTTGTGTGTGTGTTGTGGTTGTGTAGTTTACATCAGTTTGTGGGTACTTGTGTGTGTGTTGTGGTTGTGTTGTTTACATCAGTTTGTGGGTATTTATGTGTGTGTTGTGGTTGTGATGTTTACATCAGTTTGTGGGTATTTGTGTGTGTGTTGTGGTTGTGTAGTTTACATCAGTTTGTGGGTATTGGTGTGTGTGTTGTGGTTGTGTAGTTTACATCAGTTTGTGGGTATTTGTGTGTGTGTTGTGGTTGTGTAGTTTACATCAGTTTGTGGGTATTTGTGTGTGTGTTGTGGTTGTGTAGTTTACATCAGTTTGTGGGTATTTGTGTGTGTGTTGTGGTTGTGTTGTGGTTGTGACGCTGTGTGGTAGGTTGTGGTGGCACGGTCTGGTTGGTGGATGGAACGACTTCTTACAACGACGAGGTGTTGTGGGTTGTTAACGACGTGGGTCAATAGCACAATCCCTCTCTCTCTCTCTCTCTCTCTCTCTCTCTCTCTCTCTCTCTCTCTCTCTCTCTCTCTCTCTCTCTCTCCGTTAGTAACATGTTTCTCTTCTCCCCCCCCACCACCCCACAATTACACCACCCCCCCACCACCCCACAATTACACCACCCCCCCACCACCCACCTTAAACTTAACCCCCCCTCTTCCCCTCCCCCATCCCCTACTGTGCTCCCTCTACAGAGAGAGAGAGAGAGAGAGAGAGAGACACTACCCCTTTCTTGTGACCCCCCCTCTCTCTCAACCCTATACATTACTACCTCCCCCCCCCCTCTCTCTCTCTCTCTCTCTCTCTCTCTCTCTCTCTCTCTCTCTCTCTCTCTCTCTCTCCCTCCCTCCCCCCCAGCTACTACCCCCAACCCCCCCTCTCCCATCTCTCCCACATCATTACTAATTTTAACTACCTAACCTAACCTACCTTAAGAGGGGGTGCTGGGGGGGTCGGTCGTCACCCCCCCAAACCCCCCCCCCCCCACCGAATGGTGGGGCCCTACTCTCACCCCCCCTCCCCCCACCCCCCCTCCCACAAGGGCCATGGTGTGTGCTAAATTTTATAGCACGTGGCATGAGGGGCCAACACGTGTATATATGTATATATATATATATATATATATATATATATATATATATATATATAAACCATGGAAAGCTGTGTAGGTATGTGTATGTACGTGTGTGGACGTGTATGTATATACATGTGTGTGGGGGTGGGTTAGGCCATTTCTTTCGTCTGTTTCCTTGCGCTACCTCGCTAACGCGGGAGACAGCGACAAAGCAATATATATATATATATATATATATATATATATATATATATATATATATATATATATATATATACACCACCAGTGTCTGCCACTTGCCACCACTTACTGCTGGTTGTACACACACACACACACACACACACCAGTCTGCTAGGTACCCTGGAAGGGTAGGATGAGCACCTGCGTTGGCTGTGGGCCGTTTCGCCCGTGCCGGCTACTGATCCACACTGACCCTCGTGTCTCAGGCCTCCCGTTTTCTCTCTTGTCATCTTTTGGGTCTCTCCTTCACCTCCCAGAAAGCCGGCCAAGTCCACCAGGCGGGACCAGGGTGTGTGTGTGTGTGTGTGTGTGTGTGCCTATCTCACACACACACACACACGCACACACACACACACACTTCCTCCATCTTACCCCAAATGTGCTGGTCGCGCCGGACAGTTGCCAAGCCGTCGACATTCCTTACCCATTAATCTCCCTTATTTACACTTACGATTCGATATTTACCTCGTCGTATTCATCCATTTATCGTAACTGAAGGTGTTTATCTATCGCGATTTTTAATAACCTTGTGATAACAGTGGATAAAAAATGATAAATAATGTGTGTGTGTTGGCAGCGTCGGGGGGGAGGTGGCGAGCGTGTATTTATAGTGTGTGGGGCGACGTCGTGACGTCACCAGCACGTGCTGCGCGCGCAGGCCCCCCGCGGAGGGTTGTCGGGTCTCGCCAGACGCGCCGCCGACTCCTCCTCCACCCTTGTTTTGGCGGAATTGGAAGAGTTTGGAGGGGTATATCATCCTCTCTCGTAGTTTGGCCAGTGGTTCTGATGGTGATTAGGTAGTTAGAAGGTTTATATAGCCCGTGACGTCATGATTATGACGTATGTGTGTGTTTTTTTTGGTCATGAAATTGGATATTTTGAACGTTCGAAGGTTAAGTGTGTCAGCCAGCGAGGGAATCTCCATTTATCACGTAAATTGGTTATTTAAAGACTCCGCGTGTGTGCGTAGGTAATTTATCGTTATTTTCGTATTGGTTGTAGACGTGGTGTGGGCGCGCGTGCGTGCGCGGGGGCGCTCTTCCGTCCATTGCTCTGTCTATACGAAAGCGCGTGACGTAGCCATGGTTGGCCGCGTCCGAATCCCTGCCTGAGGGTCGGACATGGTCGGGTAGCCGCGTCACAAGCCACGTGTTCGCACATCCGCCTCTCGGCTTCGTCATGCGTTTGTAACTTGCCCGTACCGTCGTGTATCGTGCCGTAAATGCGTGTTTATGACCTTTGTGTAACCTAACGCTTGTACCGTAGTGTACCGTTATGTAATTGTAACTTGTTCGTACCGCTGTCTTTGTACCGTAGTGTACCGTTATGTAATTGTAACTTGTTCGTACCGCTGTCTTTGTACCGTAGTGTACCGTTATGTAATTGTAACTTGTTCGTACCGCTGTCTTTGTACCGTAGTGTACCGTTATGTAATTGTGACTCGCTCGTACCGTTGTGTGTGTGTGTGTGTGTGTGTGTGTGTGTGTACCGTAGTGTACCGTTACGTGTGAGAACTATGTTGGTGGGTTGTGCTCTTTTCACTAAGCTCAGGGGTACCTGGTGACTTTACCTTTTGAACACGAGGTCACGACCCTTGAGTAAGGCGGTACGACCCTTAAGTAAGGCGGTACGACCCTTGAATACGGACGACCCTTGAGTAAGGCGGTACGACCCTTGAACACACTAATGAACACAACACGACGGTACGACCCTTCAGTACGACGGTACGACCCTTGAACACTGTTGACCACCGAACGCGACAATACGACCCTTGAACACTATTGACCACTGAACACGACGGTACGACCCTTTAGTACGACCCTTGAACGCTACTGGCCACCGAGCACGACGGTACGACCCTTGAACTCGACTGAGCACGACGGGACGACCCCCCTTGAAACCCGATGGTACGACCCTGAAACACGATAACACGACCTTTAAGTTCAGCGGAAGGACAACCCATGTCATGCGTGGCGTACAAGGCGACTAAAAAGGGGAGGGTGTAAGGGGACGCAGGAAGTCCTTCCCTCCTTTATTATCACTCAGAAACCAGGGAAGGTAACGAGGAACCAAACTGAGATGGCGCTACCTTGATAAGGCGAGAAAGGATGGCCTGTATGTGGAAAGAAAATGGAGGGTAAGGTGCTTCTACGAGTTTGTGTGGCTAGAACATGCAGGAGGGTGCGAGACGTGGAAGGGATAGAGCGAATTGGAGCGGTGGGGCATACGGGGGCCGACGTGGTGTCCGTGAACCACGGAGAGGGTCTGTGGAGCTTGGCTGTGGATACATGACACTTAGAGAGCAGGTTTGGGCTAATGAGGCCATCTGGACGTCTGTGCTTGGCGCTACCTTACCATGCGGGAAACGGTGAACACTAGATCTCAGCAGAACAATCTCCCATGTTCTCTCTAAATGAGCAAGACAGTAGTCTTCCCGGTTTCTGTGTTTGGCCAAAACTGGACGACTCTTTCCCCCGTTTTCTGTGGAGCGTCGTTAAGCACAGCTCTCGTCCCCCATTTTCTGTCTTAAGCAAGCAAGTTCTTTCCCCTCATTTCTGTTTGACGCTCACTGGGGGGGTGGGGGACTTCTACTATTCTCCCCCCCCTCTCCCTCCCCCCTGCCTGCTTCCCCATCACCCCGTTTTCTCTACCCATTTCTGCCGTTAGGGGGGAAGGGAAGGGGGAAAGGGGATGATAATAACGGGATGTGTTTCTGGTCGGGCGACGCTAGTCCATTTTGACGGTCCCTGTGTACACACACACACACACACACACACACAGGCGACGCGCGCACGCGCGCGCCTCCCCCCACCCCGCGTGGCGCCGGAGTGTTCTCTTCCCCTCCCCTCCCCATACCTCCGAATATCCCATTACGCGGGAAAATCTGAATCCGTAGGGGGAGGGGAGATATTATTATTTCCCCCTTCCCCCTTTCCCCCTTCCCCCTTTTCCCCCCAGACCGAGCGAGCCACCGTTATATCCCCCCCCTCCCTCCTCCCCCTTCCTCCTCCTTGATTAATGCCCAATAAAAAACGCTTAATCGGGCGCAAATTCAATCCCTTCTCCATTTTTATGCCTAATTGGGATATGTGGGGGGAGGCTGGGTTGAAGGGGGGGGAGGCTGGGTTGAAGGGGGGGGAGGCATTCTACAGGATTTCGTCACATACGTCATTGTTGACAGTTTCTCTGTGGGTGGTTCTGTTATGTGTCTGTGTGTGTGTGTCTCGCCAGGGTGGGGGGGGGGGGATTGAGGTGGGGGAAGGGAGAAGGGAGGCTTGAGGTGGGGGAAGGAGGGAGGCTTGAAGTGGGGGAAAGGAGGCTTGAGGTGGGGCGGGAGGCTTAAGGTGGGGGAAAGGAGGGAGAAGAGGCTTGAGGTGGGGCGGGAGGCTTGATGTGGGGGAAAGGAGGGAGAGGGGAGGCTTGAGGTGGGGGAAAGGAAGGAGGGAGGGGTAGGCTTGAGGTGGGGGAAAGGAAGGAGGGAGGGGGAGGCTTGAGGTGGGGGAAAGGAAGGAGGGAGAGAGGGGAGGCTTGAGGTGGGGGAAAGGAAGGAGGGAGGGGGAGGCTTGAGGTGGGGGAAAGGAAGGTGGGGAGGCTTGAGGTGGGGGAAAGGAAGGAGGGAGGGGGAGGCTTTAGGTGGGGGAAAGGAAAGAGGGAGAGGGGAGGCTTGAGGTGGGGGAAAGGAAGGAGGGAGGGGGAGGCTTGAGGTGGGGGAAAGGAAGGAGGGAGAGGGGAGGCTTGAGGTGGGGGAAAGGAAGGAGGGAGAGAGGGGAGGCTTGAGGTGGGGGAAAGGAAGGAGGGAGGCGAGGCTTGAGGTGGGGGAAAGGAAAGAGGGAGGGGGAGGCTTGAGGTGGGGGAAAGGAAGGAGAGGGAAGGCTTGAGGTGGGGAAAGGAAGGAGGGAGGCGAGGCTTGAGGTGGGGGAAAGGAAGGAGGGAGAGGGGAGGCTTGAGGTGGGGGAAAGGAAGGAGGGAGGCGAGGCTTGAGGTGGGGGAAAGGAAAGAGGGAGGGGGAGGCTTGAGGTGGGGGAAAGGAAGGAGGAAGGGGTAGCTTGAGGTGGGGGAAAGGAAGGAGGGAGAGAGGGGAGGCTTGAGGTGGGGGAAAGGAGGGAGAGGAGAGGCTTGAGGTGGGGGAAAAGTAGAAGGGAGTGGGGGTGAGTGGATGACTGGCTAGAGATGGCGTGTGTGTGGATGGATGATGGAGACATGTGTGGTCGTCTCAACCATCAATTGGATTATTTGTGAATTTGTGAAGGTATCGAATGACTGAACAACCCCCCCCCCCCCCACACAACCATTCCCTCCACACCCTTCCAGTGCTCAGCGGCTTGTCCGTTTTCTATGGCGTCTCCGTCGTGCGTCGCAACCCCTTTCGAGAGCTGGTGCGTCGTACGACCGTCCGTTCAAGCGATATTGAATTACGTTTTACTTATATTTATACTACGGGTATATATATACCTTCCCACAACCACCCCGGCCCACGTTTTCTAACGACCGGTCGTACATGGCG
>NC_092268.1:5132850-5150350 GCF_036320965.1 Panulirus ornatus
TATCGTTGCATCGTACAGTCATGTCGTACCGTCGTATAATATCGTCGCATCGTACCGTCGCGTCGTACCGTCGCGTCGTACCGTCGTATAATATCGTCGCATCGTACCGTCGCGTCGTACCGTCGCGTCGTACCGTCGTACTTCGAGGGGTCGGAAGAAACGTTTGACCGGGGGTAGGAGGAGGGTTAAGGGGGGGGGGGAGAAGCGGGTCAGAGGGAATTGGCGCGAAAACGACTTGGCGCGAAGGGCTTTTGGCTGGAACCATCTTGGCGGGAGTTTTGGCGGGAAACGTGTGGGTTTCGAAGCCTGGCTCCTTGCACGGCCACCTGCCACCACGGTGGACTGCCTCCTGGAGGACGTGTTCCTGGCTGCCAAGAGATTGACGTCGGGAGGTGGGTTGGTGGCTTTCCCCACCCTTACCTCCCCTCCTTCTCCTCCCCTCTCCTCTCCCCTCTCCTCTCCCCTCCGCAGCAAGGCCGGCCAGGAACCTTCTCCCCCTGTGTGTGTGTGTGTGTGTGTGTGTGTGTGTGTGTGTGTATGTGTGTGTGTGTGTGTGTATGTGTGTGTGTGTGTGTGTATGTGTGTGTGTGTGTGTGTGTGTGTGAATGAAAGGGTTTTTTTTTGATGTCTTCGATTCCAGGGTGACGTAAGTCTCTCTCGCCGACCCCGTGCGTGGTGTGGCTGGCCCAGAGAGTGAGTGACGAGAGAGAGAGAGAGAGAGAGAGAGAGAGAGAGAGAGAGAGAGAGAGAGTTATCGTAACGGTCAATCTTCGTGTGGTTCGTGTCCTCACATATAAACTACTGGAAGCAGCTGCAGCCCCACGCACACACACGCTCTCTCTCTCTCTCTCTCTCTCTCTCTCTCTCTCTCTCTCTCTCTCTCTCTCTCTCTCTCTCTCTCTCTCTCTCGTCCGGCAAGGCGATGGAACCACACACCTGTTCATGCCTGTAGAACATAGAGAGAGAGAGAGAGAGAGAGAGAGAGAGAGAGAGAGAGAGAGAGAGAGAGAGAGAGAGAGAGAGAACCAAGTTGGTGGACTGAAGGGAATGGTTTGATGGGAGGTGACTTCATATTTGGACGCGTGTCACACATCTCTACATATTAGGGAAATCCTTTTCAGTTGTGCTTAAAAAAGGAATTTTCTTCTCTCTTCAATATTCCACATTTTCTTTTTTTCTTTGTCGCTGTGAAACAGTTCACAAACACTGAAGTTTATCGCAACGACAGTATTTGCATACGCCGCTGCTGCCACAAAAGGCGAAAATCAATTTATTTTTTCATTTTCATCACTACATGTCTAAGCTCCATCAGTCAGCTGATCTATGTTTACATTCAGTCAGCTGATCTGTATTTACATTCAGTCAGCTGATGTGTGTTTACCGTCTGCCAGCTGATCTATGTTTACCATCTGTCAACTGATGTGTATTTACATTCAGTCAGCTGATCTGAGTGTACATTCAGTCAGTCAGCTGATCTGAGTGTACATTCAGTCAGTCAGCTGATCTATGTTTACCATCAGTCAGCTGATCTGTGTTTACATTCAGTCAGCTGATCTGTGTGTACATTCAGTCAGCTGATCTGTGTGTACATTCAGTCAGCTGATCTGTGTGTGTACATTCACTCAGCTGATTCTTTATTTGATGTCAGTCAGCTGTTCAATGTTTACATCCGCGGCGATGCTGGAGAAAAAAGATCCACAATTTTATTATTAAAATCTCCCTTGATGTAAAAGAAATATGTATAGGATGAAGTATAACTTTATAATATATAAGTAATGGAAGATGATGTAATACGATGCTAATATGTTATACCGATTTGACGTTTATATATATATATATATATATATATATATATATATATATATATATATATATATATATATATATATATATATATTTATATATATATATATATATATATATATAAATATATATATATATATATATATATATATATATATATATATATATATATATATATATATATATATATATATTTTCTTTCAAACTATTCGCCATTTCCCGCATTAGCGAGGTAGCGTTAAGAACAGAGGACTGTGCCTTTGAGGGAATATCCTCACCTGGCCCCCTTCTCTGTTCCTTCTTTTGGAAAATTAAAAAAAAAAAAATAATGAGAGGGGAGGATTTCCAGCCCCCCGCTCCCTCCCCTTTTAGTCGCCTTCTACGACACGCAGGGAATACATGGCAAGTATTCTTTCTCCCCTATCCCCAGCGATATATATATATATATATATATATATATATATATATATATATATATATATATATATATTGCTCGGCGGCCATGTTCGGCCAGGCGAACAAGACGAGGCCTACCGGAACATCAGGTGTGGGTTGGTCGGTGTTCGTATTTACCGTAATGTACATTATGTGAAGTTACCGTCGGTAAAGGATATATATGAATATATATACATTTGATTTTTTTCTTGTGATTTAAGAGTTAATCTGTCGTATGATAATGAGATGTGGAGAGTTGCAGGAGAATGTGTTGTGTCACACGTGGTTTAGTGGTTTATTCTGGTCGGGTTTTTAATGCGCCAAACACGCACACATGTATAAATGGGCGGCGAGTCTGTGTACTTTATATGTGTCATTAACATGCCAGGGTATGTCTTTTGGCAGGGGGGGTAGGGGGGGTCGTAAGGAGTGTTGAGAGAAGGGTCGTAGACGTTAGATAATTGTATCTACGTCAACTCCCCCGAGCAAGGCTGTTACGACCCTCGAGCACGACGGTACGACCCTTGGACACACGACGGTACGACCCTTGAACACACGACGGTACGACCCTTGAACACACGACGGTACGATCCTTGAACACACGACGGTACGACCCTTGAACACACGACGGTACGACCCTTGAACACACGACGGTACGACCCTTGAACACACGACGGTACGTCCCTTGAACACACGACGGTACGATCCTTGAACACACGACGGTACGACCCTTGAACACACGACGGTACGATCCTTGAACACACGACGGTACGAACCCTTGAACACACGACGGTACGACCCTTGAACACACGACGGTACGACCCTTTAGCGTCTTCTTCCGTCCGTAATCGTCTGTCCATGTTAATGTGTCCGTGGACACTAGCCACGCCCTGTCCCTTCAACCTAACCTGTCGTAAACTTAAGTACACAACTTAATTGCTACACCTGTGTCCATATGAAACTTAATAACAACAACAACACAGTTGTTTTCACAACTCCTGTGTACATGGATAACACAAGACTACATAGAACTCCAGTGTGGATAAAGCCGGAGTTATATTACAGATATATAGAGAGTTATATCACATATATAAAGTTATATATATGATATATGAATAAAAGGCCTAACTTGGATCTTAAACCTTACCCTTAACTTAATACAACTTGGCCTCTGGGAACTTAATACAGCTTTATTTTCATGTATTTTAACAAATATTTGCTTACATTTTTATCTGTTAGCATCTGTATTACATTGCAGATCGTGTCTGTACCACACTGTAGTCAGTTTCTGTACTACACTGTAGTCAGTTTCTGTACTACACTGTAGTCAGTTTCTGTACTACACTGTAGTCAGTTTCTGTACTACACTGTAGTCAGTTTCTGTACTACACTGTAGTCAGTTTCTGTACTACACTGTAGTCAGTTTCTGTACTACACTGTAGTCAGTTTCTGTACTACACTGTAGTCAGTTTCTGTACTACACTGTAGTCAGTTTCTGTACCACACTGTAGTCAGTTTCTGTACTACACTGTAGTCAGTTTCTGTACTACACTGTAGTCAGTTTCTGTACTACACTGTAGTCAGTTTCTGTACTACACTGTAGTCAGTTTCTGTACTACACTGTAGTCAGTTTCTGTACCACACTGTAGTCAGTTTCTGTACTACACTGTAGTCAGTTTCTGTAC
This sequence comes from Panulirus ornatus, assembly GCF_036320965.1. Taxonomy (NCBI): domain Eukaryota; kingdom Metazoa; phylum Arthropoda; class Malacostraca; order Decapoda; family Palinuridae; genus Panulirus; species Panulirus ornatus. The sequence continues at coordinate 5,136,774 of NC_092268.1, forward strand.
TACACTGTAGTCAGTTTCTGTACTACACTGTAGTCAGTTTCTGTACTACACTGTAGTCAGTTTCTGTACTACACTGTAGTCAGTTTCTGTACTACACTGTAGTCAGTTTCTGTACTACACTGTAGTATGTTTCTGTACTACACTGTAGTCAGTTTTTGTACTACACTGTAGTCAGTTTCTGTACTACACTGTAGTCAGTTTCTGTATTACACTGTATTTAGTTTCTGTACCACACTGTAGTCAGTTTCTGTACTACACTGTAGTCAATTTCTGTACTACACTGTAGTCTGTTTCTGTACTACACTGTAGTCAGTTTCTGTACTACACTGTAGTCAGTTTCTGTACTACACTGTAGTCTGTTTCTGTACTACACTGTAGTCTGTTTCTGTACTACACTGTAGTCAGTTTCTGTACTACACTGTAGTCAGTTTCTGTATTACACTGTATTTAGTTTCTGTACCACACTGTAGTCAGTTTCTGTACTACACTGTAGTCAATTTCTGTACTACACTGTAGTCTGTTTCTGTACTACACTGTAGTCAGTTTCTGTACTACACTGTAGTCAGTTTCTGTACTACACTGTAGTCTGTTTCTGTACTACACTGTAGTCTGTTTCTGTACTACACTGTAGTCAGTTTTGTACTACACTGTAGTCAGTTTTTGTATTACACTGTAGTCTGTTTCTGTACTACACTGTAGTCAGTTTCTGTACTACACTGTAGTCAGTTTCTGTACTACACTGTAGTCAATTTCTGTACTACACTGTAGTCAGTTTCTGTACTAAACTGTAGTCAATTTCTGTACTACACTGTAGTCAGTTTCTGTACTACACTGTAGTCAATTTCTGTACTACACTGTCGTCAGTTTCTGTACTACACTGTAGTCAATTTCTGTACTACACTGTAGTCAGTTTCTGTACTACACTGTAGTCAGTTTCTGTACTACACTGTAGTCAGTTTCTGTACTACACTGTCGTCAGTTTCTCTGGGGTTATCATTCCCTTACCCCTGATACTCTGGGGTTTGTCGAGTTTTAATAAAAAGACTGTTGACGAGCGTGTCTGCTGTTGTGTGGTGGCGCTACAGGGGGGACGTGGGCAACTATCTTGGTGTGTTATGTCACTGGGTGCGATTGAGACGCGTTACGGCACGTCTTGTAACACTAGACGGGGTTCGGGGACGAGTAATGTAACACACTCGTGTGTGTGTGTCTGTGTAACACACCTTTCTGTAGCTTCGTCACACCCGTCTGTGTAACGCCCGTCTGTCTGTGTGGTGTTGCAGTGTGTGTGTCTGTGTAACACACCCGTCTGTAGCTTCGTCACACCCGTCTGTGTAACGCCCGTCTGTCTGTGTGGTGTTGCAGTGTGTGTGTCTGTGTAACACACCCGTCTGTAGCTTCGTCACACCCGTCTGTGTAACGCCCGTCTGTCTGTGTGGTGTTGCAGTGTGTGTGTCTGTGTAACACACCCGTCTGTAGCTTCGTCACACCCGTCTGTGTAACGCCCGTCTGTCTGTGTGGTGTTGCAGTGTGTGCGTGTGTGTGTGTGTCTGTTACACACCCGTCTGTTGCTTCGTCACGTGTGTGTCTGTGTGGTGTTGCAGTGTGTGTGTGTGTGTGTGTGTGTGTGTGTGTGTGTGTGTATGTGTGTGTGTGTGTGTATGTGTGTGTGTGTGTGTATGTGTGTGTGTGTGTGTGTGTGTATGTGTGTGTGTATGTGTGTATGTGTGTGTGTGTGTATGTGTGTGTGTGTGTGTGTGTGTGTGTGTGTGTGTGTGTGTGTGTGTGTATGTGTGTGTGTGTGTGTATGTGTGTGTGTGTGTGTGTGTGTGTGTGTGTATGTGTGTGTGTGTATGTGTGTGTGTGTGTGTATGTGTGTGTGTGTGTGTGTGTGTGTGTATGTGTACTTGCTCTGTGTACGTATAAGACGACCATCCGTGGCTGGGTGTGTACTTGGGGACAGACCATATCACCACTCAGCTCTTACGTACGTATGAAATGTTCGTGATTAAACCCCTCCCTCCGGGGGTTTAGCTTCATAAACCCCAGACAGTATTCTTCATAAACCCCAGACATTATTCTTCATTAACCCCAGACATTAGAGTCTTCGTATTTACCCTAGACGGAAGTGTTCATAAACCCCAGAGATTTTGAGTTTGCATAAACCCCACATTAGTGCTCATAGACCCCCAGAGATAAGGGGGTAAGTAAACCCCAGATGTTAGAGCACATGTTTCGCAGAGAGATTGCGTAAACCCCAGAGATTGGTGGTCATACACCCCAGAGATTAGTATGTAAAACCCCCCCAGAAATTAGAGTTCAGGACCCTCCCCCAGAGATCAGGGTATCATAGACCTCAGACTCCCTCTCTGGAGGTCTGTGTCTGTTGGTCCGTGAGGGTCTGTGCCTGCGTGTCTGGGGAGACTACGTGGGGTGTCTACTTTTAGTGGGGTGTGGGGAGGAGTGGGGTGGTTATTGGGGAGATAATGCGTGGACTGGTCCGGTAGAACTTATTTTAGGCCTGGGTGACTTTAAACTCCCCACCGTCTCCCCAAGGAGGAGGAGGGGGGATGTGTGGGGGAGATATAGATATATGTACGTAAATACCCTGTGTTGGGGGTGGGGAGAGGGGAGAAGGAGGGGAGGGGAAGAAAGTCCAGGTCATAGAACACCCCTACACCCCCCACCCTCCCCTGGTGTTGTACCATGGGGGAGAGGGAGAGGGGGAGGGTGTAGATGTGTACAACGTGTGTGTGTTTGATCGAGTGTTGGGGAGGGGGGAGGGGTGTAGTGTATCGTAGGGGGGAGGGGGGTGTAGGGAGGGGGTGAGTAGATGAAGGTGTAGTGTAGTGAAGGAGAGGGACGGGTGTAGGGGGGGTTGGGTGTGTAGTGGGGTGTGGGGGGAGTGGGGTGTATCGTGAAAGCAAAGTGAAGGTGTCATGTTAGTGAGAGAGAGAGAGAGAGAGAGAGAGAGAGAGAGAGAGAGAGAGAGAGAGAGAGAGAGAGGTTGTAGTGAAGATGAAAGAGAAAGAGAGAGGTTGTAGTGAAGAGAGAGAGAGAGAGAGAGAGAGAGAGAGAGAGAGAGAGAGAGAGAGAGAGGTTGTAGTGAAGATGAAAGAGAAAGAGAGAGGTTGTAGTGAAGAGAGAGAGAGAGAGAGAGAGAGAGAGAGAGAGAGAGAGAGACGTGTGTCTGTCTGTAGTGATGATGACATTGTAGTGAAGATGAGGGCACGGCGAAGATGGCCTGACCTGACCTGACCCGACCCTCGAAGAACGATCCAAGGCGTGCCATTGAAGGCGACGGTAGGGAGAATAGGAAGGAGCCAAGTGAGGATTTTCCTTATTTCCCTAGTGAGGTTAGTCATCTCCTCCTGGCGCTGCCTGGCTCTCATGGGAAATAGAGATTGCGTGAAAGATAAGAATAGTGAACATATATACAACTGATGGTGACACAGTGAGCACTGTAGTGATGATGGTGACAACATTGTAGTGATGATGGTGACACAGTGAACATGGTCTAATGTGCTGAGTCATAATGGTGTTGGAGGAGTGTACAGTGTCTGGTGTATATATGGTAGCGGGTGTAGCGAGTCTGGTAGTGTAGATGGGTAGTGTAGATAGAGAGGTAGGTGTGTAGCATGGTAGGTGTACTACACCCTGGTAGTGTAAACTGGTAGTCGCGGGGGAGAGAGAGAGAGAGAGAGAGAGAGAGAGAGAGAGAGAGAGAGAGAGAGAGAGAGAGAGAGAGTGGGGTACCTGCAAGGGGGGAGGGGAGGAGGGGGGGATGTTGAGGGTTGCCTGCGCCCGCGCGTGCGTGCGCAGGTACGGGACTTGTGCCCAAAATACCCCAGGACGCCGGGCGCTGGGGGCCCCCCTCCCCCCTTTACCTCCCCTCACACACACACACACACACACGCACACTTGGTCTCCCCCTACACTCCTCCTATATATTCTCCCCAAAATCACCCCTTTCCTCCCCTCTCCCCTCCCCACCAAGTCGTCCTCGTCGTTGCATGGTGCGTCGTGCCCTGTTGTGGAGTGCGTCGTGCCCTGTTGTGGAGTGCGTCGTGCCCTGTTGTGGAGTGCGTCGTACGCTGTGGTGGAGTGCGTTGCGCCTTGCGTTGTGGTGGAGTGCGTTGCCTCTAGCGTCGTTCTAGAGTGCGTTGCGCCTTGCGCTGTTGTAGAGTGCGTTGCGCCTTGCGCTGTTGTAGAGTGCGTTGCGCCTTGCGTTGTTCTAGAGTGCGTTGCGCCTTGCGCTGTTGTAGAGTGCGTTGCGCCGTGCGCTGCTGTGTTGATGGTAGTGTAGTATTCTACCCACAACACAACCACACCTCACGCACTCTGTGTCGCCGTTCGTGTGTGACCGTCGTCGCTTCTCCCCCCCACTGGAGATGAGGGGAGAGGGTATAGTTGAGGGGAGGGGGGAGGGGAAATAAGGGGAGGGTGGGGGGTGTCGTAGTGGTAGTGTTGGCAGACTTGGAGTGTGTTGGCACTGGGTTGGGGGCAGGTTGGCAGGTCTCGCTGGCACGAACAGCACAGAGGATCAGCTGGTTAGGAAGAAGGGGAGAGGAGGGAGGGGAGAGAGTGTGTCTCTCCCCTCCCCTTCCCATTCAAACCCCCCCTCCCTCCTCTCCCCTCGAGGAGGAGTGAGGGGAGGTAAACAGGGGGTGATCGTGCCCCTTGGGCAGGAGTTGAGATGTGTGTGTGTCTGTGGGCCCCCCGTCCCCCCCAGATGTTGGGGGAGTGTTGGGGCATGAGGGAGGGAGAGGGGGGGGGGGGGGTGTTGGTGGCGCTGCTGTGTAAGCGGGCTCGGAGTGTGTCTCGCCCCCCCCCCCCCGGGGGGGGGGGTGTGGGGAGGTTATTTCCGCCACACACCGGGTCTCTCTCTCCCTCCCTCTCTCCCTCCCTCTCTCCCTCCCTCTCCCTCCCTCTCCCTCACACCAGAATATCTCGCAGCAGAGCCCCACATAGCACCATCACCAACCCATCTCTCCACCTCCTGCTCCTCCTCCTCCAACAGCATCTCCAACACTGACGAGTGGTGGGGGGTCGTCGTCGCCAACGCCAACGGCATCTTCTCCAACACTGACGAGTGGTGGGGGGTCGTCGCCAACAGCTTCCCCTCCCCCGTCGCCAAATCCCCCAGCAGGAGCTGGGCACACACACACACACACAGCTTTTGGGGGCGCCCCGCCCCGCCCGCCGCCGCCCCCTCACACACACCCCCACCTTAATCTCACCTGGCCAGGTTCACCTGTTGAAGAAGCCAAGAGGACTTGACCGAAGAGAGGGAGAGAGAGAGGGAGAGGGAGAGAGAGAGGGAGAGAGAGAGAGGGAGAGAGAGAGAGAGAGGGCCAGGATCTTCTCCCTCCACGTCCCTCCACCTCCCTCACTCCACCACCTTCGTGTGGGCAGGTGAGATACCCAACCGCGCTCGCTCGCCCGCGCCCGCACCCGCAGGCGGCACGAGGCCACTCTCCTGCCGCAGGCGACGCGCCCCACACACACATGGTATACGTCTCCGACGCGTCGCTCTGTGTGTGTGTTCCTCCCGACGCGTCGTACCGCCGGAGGATGACGCTCATTCAAACGGGGCCCAAGTGAAAGCATTCCTTTGCTGGCGTCGTGGTAGTGTGGCCCCCTGCCCCCCTGGCCTGTACCGGGCCCTCCTCTGACGTCGTGGGCCCTCCTCTGGCGTCGTGGTAGTGTGGCCCCCCTGGCCTGTACCGGGCCCTCCTCTGGCGTCGTGGTAGTGTGGACCTCTCTCTGGCGTCGTGGTAGTGTGGGCCCTCTCTGGCGCCCTGGCCCTCTCTGGCGTCGTGGTAGTGGTGTGGGCCCTCTCTGGCGTCGTGATAGTGGTGTGGGCCCTCCCTGGCGTCGTGGTAGCAGTGTGGGCCCTCCCTGGCGTCGTGATAGTGGTGTGGGCCCTCTCTGGCGTCGTGGTAGCAGTGTGGGGCCCTCTCTGGCGTCGTAACGCAAGACCAACTCGTCGAACCCCAGGATCTGTCTTCGAAGCCTCCTGCGTGTGTACGTACGTGTGCCTCATCACGGAAGTGTACGCACCTCCCACTTCGATTCCCCCTCCGTTCCCCCAGGGTGGGTTTTGTGTGCCACCAGTCCACTACCACCAGGGATGTGGGTACCGACTGGTGCGTGTAGTGGGTGAGTGTGAAAGGAGGGGAGGGGGAGAGAAAAATAAATAAGTAAGAGTTCGTGAATGCTAAGTGAATGCGTTATAGTGTCTCACACTTAAATGGTGAACATGGACGGTGAAGCCTTGAAACCAGAGGCCTTCCTCACTACGGCGACCACAGCCACCCTGGTCGCTGCTCGAAGCCCTCCCTCGTACCCGAAGGTCGCCGAGGCTACGGTAGGTGGTTCCCTGCTTTTCCCCTAGGGCGTCACGTGAGTGCGGGAGGGAAGGGAAGGAAAGGGAGGGAGGGAGGGTCGTCGTCTGTAACGACCCTCCTCCTCCTCCTCCACCTAGTCCTCCACCTCCCCTAGGGCCCTATGCAGAAAAATTCTTAGATTTCTACTTAATTTTATGCTTAACTGAGCAAGTGACTTAAGTGCCACACACACAGAGAAAAGGACTAAGCACGATGCTTAGCAAAACTTAAGCATAATATTTAAGAAGTATTGAAATGCAGTTTTGAGTCAAAATATTTGTCGTCTGCTAAGCAAATAGTTCAGCGTAGGGCAGCTTACAGATACATGCTCAGCAAAATTCTTAAAGTTAAGTAAAGTTCTTAGGGTTTAAGCATACTTAAGCATTCTAAGAAGTTATCTGCACACGGCCCCTTGCTGGTGTCTTAAGTTGTTCAAAGTGATTTGAGTGAGAGGGTCGAGTTTGTTGTTGTTGTTGTTGTTTGTGTTGTTGGGGGGAGGGGGGGGGGACACGTAATTACCGGTGGACACGTAATTACCTCGTCGCATCCTTGTTACGTTCCCACGGGTCATTCGGGAGGGCACACGTACAGTTCCCGTCTTGGGGTGGGGGTCGAAGGTCGGGGGGGGGGGGGCGCTATTCTCACCCCCTCCCCCCCCCCCCACACCGTTGGTGTCAGGTCATCAGTTTTCGAGATGACCTGACCACCCCCCTCACCCCCAGAGGTGCCCCCCCAGACACCCCAGACACCCCCATGGTCCAGGTGAGGTGGTGGTGTGCTCTCTCTCTCTCTCTCTCTCTCTCTCTCTCTCTCTCTCTCTCTCTCTCTGAAGGTCATGTTAGGTCATCTGTGACCCTCACCCCACCCAAGCTGTTTTCGTCGTTTCAGGTCACGCCCTCCCGGGATCCGAGCGATGAATGTCTAGGTCACGCTGTGGGTTAGGTTGGCCTTCCCGAGGTCACCTTAGGTCATGGGGTGAAGGTCACCGGCGCGTTGGTCTGCGCTCGGGTCATGCATGACCTTCGGTGGCAGGGTTTTATATGGGGGTCAAGGAAGGTCACCTTCGCCGGGCTATGTGTGTGTGTGTGTGTGTGTGTGTGTGTGTGTTGGGTCACCTTGACCTGGGGTCAAAGTGTTGTATCCGTTGTCCCGGGTCATGACCTTGCGACTGAACCACCTCCTTCAATTCAAGGTCAAAACGACCGTTGACAACCGGGGTCGTTAGTACAAGCTGAGCCAAGTAAGGGTCGTTAACTCCAGCTCATCTTTGAACACATCGGCCTTAAGGGGGTTTAACAAGGTGATTAAGTACACAATTTGAAACTATCGTTCATATTTTTAAGGTCAATTAGGATTGACCTGATGTGTTCTGAATTGGACACAGTACAAGAAAGTGGGGCCCCCCACGAGTGTTGAGCTAATTGCACAAGGTAATTGCACCCCATTTTCTTTATTTTAGGGGCGTAAATTGACAAGGGGTGTTTTGCCAGCAACTTATTCGTGTTTCGTTGTAAATTGATTATTCAGTAAGTGAATTATTTACATATAGATTGTAAAAAGGGGGTCTGTAAATTATCTGAATTTCAAATCTGTTTTACTCTGAGTAAATGATTTACATGTAGATTGTAAAAGGGGGTCTGTAAATTATCTGAATTTCAAATCTGTTTTACTCTGAGTAAATGATTTACATGTAGATTGTAAAAGGGGGTCTGTAAATTATCTGAATTTCAAATCTGTTTTACTCTGAGTAAATGATTTACATGTAGATTGTAAAAGGGGGTCTGTAAATTATCTGAATTTCAAATCTGTTTTACTCTGAGTAAATGATTTACATGTAGATTGTAAAAGGGGGTCTGTAAATTCTTTTAATTTCAAATCTGTTTTACTCTGAGTAAATGATTTACATGTAGATTGTAAAAGGGGGTCTGTAAATTATCTGAATTTCAAATCTGTTTTACTCTGAGTAAATGATTTACATGTAGATTGTAAAAGGGGGTCTGTAAATTATCTGAATTTCAAATCCGTTTTACTCTGAGTAAATGATTTACATATAGATTGTAAAAGGGGGTCTGTAAATTCTTTTAATTTCGAATCTGTTTTACTCTAAGTAAATGATTTAACAAGTAGATTGTAAGAAGAGGGGGTGTGGGTGGTCTGTAAATTTTTACTCTTAAGTAAATGATTTACAAGTAGATTGTAAAAAGGGTGGGTCTGTAAATTGTCATGGTTACTTCACTATACGTTGTGTTGAACTGGGGGTCAAACTGACCTGACCTTAAAATGGTTATTGGGTCAGTCTTGCTGTGCCTTTTAAACGTCTTAGGTAAAGGGGGAAGAGGTGCATTTAAATAAAGGGGGAAGAGGTGCATTTAGATAAAGGGGGAAGAGGTGCATTTAAATAAAGGGGGAAGAGGTGCATTTAGATAAAGGGGGAAGAGGTGCATTTAAATAAAGGGGGAAGAGATGCATTTAAATAAAGGGGGAAGAGATGCATTTAAATAAAGGGGGAAGAGGTGCATTTAAATAAAGGGGGAAGAGATGCATTTAAATAAAGGGGGAAGAGGTGCATTTAAATAAAGGGGGAAGAGGTGCGTTTAAATAAAGGGGGAAGAGGTGCATTTAAATAAAGGGGGAAGAGATGCATTTAAATAAAGGGGGAAGAGGTGCATTTAAATAAAGGGGGAAGAGGTGCATTTAAATAAAGGGGGAAGAGATGCATTTAAATAAAGGGGGAAGAGATGCATTTAAATAAAGGGGGAAGAGCTGCATTTAAATAAAGGGGGAAGAGGTGCATTTAAATAAAGGGGGAAGAGGTGCATTTAAATAAAGGGGGAAGAGGTGCGTTTGAATAAAGGGGGAAGAGGTGCGTTTGAATAAAGGGGGAAGAGATGCATTTAAATAAAGGGGGAAGAGATGCATTTAAATAAAGGGGGAAGAGATGCATTTAAATAAAGGGGGAAGAGATGCATTTAAATAAAGGGGGAAGAGGTGCGTTTAAATAAAGGGGGAAGAGATGCATTTAAATAAAGGGGGAAGAGATGCATTTAAATAAAGGGGGAAGAGATGCATTTAAATAAAGGGGGAAGAGATGCATTTAAATAAAGGGGGAAGAGATGCATTTAAATAAAGGGGGAAGAGATGCATTTAAAAAGAGAGAGAGAGAGAGAGAGAGAGAGAGAGAGAGAGAGAGAGAGAGAAGGTAAACCAAGGTAAACCATCCCCACACCACGTAAACCACCCCACTGATTGGCTGTTTGAGGGGAAAGGTGTCGTGTTCTAACGGTCAATCCTCGTGTGTGTTGGTGTCGTGTTACACACAAACTGCCGGAAGCTGTGTTACGACCCTGCATAGCCTTGTGGAGGAACCTCGTAAGTTCAGGGGAGTCCACCCTTACCCTGCTGCTGAATGTAGCGCAGCCTGGGACATGCTGTATCCCGAATATTTCCACAACTATTTGAGCCCGGGACACCACACCCCCTTTCCCCCCCGGAAATAAACCCCCCCTCTCCATTCCCCCCCCACACACACCCATTCTCTGGGGGGGGGAAGTGGGAAAAGGGGGGGAGGGGGGTTGTGTTGTGAGGCGCAAACAGCCAGGTTGGGTTGTTAAAGAGGTTGTTAAAGAGGTTCTTAAAAGGGGTAAGGTTGTAGTCTGGGGTTCAGGGGTTTTTAGGAGAGGGGGGTTGTTTGGGGGGGGGTCGTCACGATGGTAACTGCCAGTCCTGACGCACAACCTGACCTGAAATGACCCATTACAACCTCACTAACAACCCCGTCGGTTGTTAAACCGTAAACCCTTGAACCTCATTTTGAAAACCTTGTCATAACCTAACCACGTCGACCCTTGAGTGACCTGGCCTGACCTGACCTTGACCCAGCCGATGAGATTGGACGGGGCCGTGTCAAATGCTCTGCCGCAGGTCATCATCGCAGATGACCTGACGACATAGAAAATGGGATGCCGTCGCCTGGGTGAGGCCGGTACAGACGAGCAATACGTCACAGGATAATTGGAATTCCCAACTCACGTTTTCATTTCCATTTTCGTCCGGAAATGGTGTCAATACATCGGCAAATTGGGTTGTTTTGTTGTACGTCACAGTGTTGCCGCCACCACACACTCGGTTCTCTCTCTCGCGATTACAGTGTTGCCGCCACACACACACACACACTCGTTTTCTTTCTCACTATTTACACGAATTTTTCTGATGCGTTTTCAGTCTGCGTGGAAGCCATTCGTCTCCTCCTGGCGCTCCCTCGCCAAAAGGGAAACTACTGCAAACTTGAGGAATAGAGAAGGGGCCAAGTGAGGATTTTCCCTCTTAAGCTCAGTCATCTGTTCTTAACGCTACCTCGCTAACGCGGGCATTGGCGATATATATATATATATATATATATATATATATATATATATATATATATATATATATATTCCTGACGATGTAATTATAGGAAAGCGCTTAACGCATCCTATTTTCTATTTCCTTGTGGTTTCTACCCGCGTCTTACATAAGAACACTCGTTTTCATAGGACGCATGATGTCCTCCAACAGCCGGGATTCGAACCCAGGAACTTATGCGTGGTACGCGGGATCGCTCCCGCTAGGCTATGATCGCCCACCTAATAGGGAAATTTGACTGTTCGATTGTTAGTAATTGAATGACCTTCGTCACACGTCCACGAGCAACGGGGTTTAAAACGGTCAAACCCCATCAGGCTCATTTCCCTGGCGCGCGCACGCGCGGGGTGAGAGGCGTGCTGTTTCATGTGTGGCGGGGTGGCGACGGGAATGGATGAAGGCAGCAAGTATGAACCTGTACGTGTGTATATATGTATATGTCTTTGTATGTATACGTTGAGATGTATAGGTATGTATATGTGCGTGTGTGGACGTGTATGTATATACATGTGTATGTAGGCGGGTTGGGCCATTCTTTCGTCTTGTTTGCTTGCGCTACCTCGCTAATGCGGGAGACAGCGACAAAGTATAATGAATAAATAATATTCTATATCCTTGAGGGTTCACCTCTTTTGTGACACAGATTTTGGAAGTGTTTACGACCTTGATGTGTTCAAAGATGGATGATAGTGACCCGGGTATGCCCTTTCCTATCATCAAGGTCGAGAGATGGAAGGTGCCAGAGGGTTGTGATGTAATCTCTCATGGTTGTGTATGGTTATAGTTGTAGGTTTTGATGTTTGTGTGTCTGGCTCACATATATACTATATGTGTTTATAGGTCACATATTGATATGTACAATGTGTGTTTCAGGCACATATGTAGATATATAGTATGTGCTAATACTTCACATATAGATCTATACTGTGGGCTTTTCTGGTTCACGTATAGAGACATATAGCATGTGCTTATAGTTCACATATAGATATATATATACAGTGTGTGTTTCTCTGTCTCCTATATAGAGATACAAAGTATATGATTATAGCTCGGATATAGATCTATACAGTGTGTGTGTTCCTGTCGCATGTATAGATCTATGTAGTATGTATATTGTAGTTCACGTATAGAGCTATACAGGATGTATTTCTAACTCGTGTATAGATCTATGTAGTATGTATATTGTAGTTCACGTATAGAGCTATACAGGGTGTATTTCTAACTCGTGTATAGATCTATGTAGTATGTATATTGTAGTTCACGTATAGAGCTATACAAAATGTATTTCTAACTCGTGTATAGATCTATGTAGTATGTATATTGTAGTTTACGTATAGAGCTATACAAGATGTATTTCTAACTCGTGTATAGATCTATGTAGTATGTATATTGTAGTTCACGTATAGAGCTATACAGGATGTATTTCTAACTCGTGTATAGATCTATGTAGTATGTATATTGTAGTTCACGTATAGAGCTATACAGGATGTATTTCTAACTCGTGTATAGATCTATGTAGTATGTATATTGTAGTTCACGTATAGAGCTATACAGGATGTATTTCTAACTCGTGTATAGATCTATGTAGTATGTATATTGTAGTTCACGTATAGAGCTATACAGGATGTATTTCTAACTCGTGTATAGATCTTTGCCCGACCGTCTATTTTCGTGGTTGCCACCTTCTATAAGTAGCTTGGGACAGATGTGTGTCTTCCTCTATGTACCACTCAGTATAGCACTATATGATGCCCTGAAGTTCACCTCAGTATAGCACTATATGATGCCTTGAAGTTCACCTCAGTATAGCACTATATGATGCCCTGAAGTTCACCTCAGTATAGCACTATATGAAGCTCTGAAGTTCACCTCAGTATAGCACTATATGAAGCTCTGAAGTTCACCTCAGTATAGCACTATATGATGCCCTGAAGTTTACCTCAGTATAGCACTATATGATGCCCTGAAGTTCACCTCAGTATAGCACTATATGATGCCCTGAAGTTCACCTCAGTATAGCACTATATGATGCCCTGAAGTTCACCTCAGTATAGCACTATATGATGCCCTGAAGTTCACCTCAGTATAGCACTATATGATGCCCTGAAGTTCACCTCAGTATAGCACTATATGATGCCCTGAAGTTTACCTCAGTATAGCACTATATGATGCCCTGAAGTTCACCTCAGTATAGCACTATATGATGCCTTGAAGTTCACCTCAGTATAGCACTATATGATGCCCTGAAGTTCACCTCAGTATAGCACTATATGATGCCCTGAAGTTCACCTCAGTATAGCACTATATGATGCCCTGAAGTTCACCTCAGTATAGCACTGTATGAAGCCCTGAAGTTCACCTCAGTATAGCACTATATGATGCCCTGAAGTTCACCTCAGTATAGCACTATATGATGCCCTGAAGTTCACCTCGGTATAGCACTATATGATGCCCTGAAGTTCACCTCAGTATAGCACTATATGAAGCCCTGAAGTTCACCTCAGTATAGCACTATATGAAGCCCTGAAGTTCACCTCAGTATAGCACTATATGAAGCCCTGAAGTTCACCTCAGTATAGCACTATATGAAGCCCTGAAGTTCACCTCAGTATAGCACTATATGAAGCCCTGAAGTTCACCTCAGTATAGCACTATATGAAGCCCTGAAGTTCACCTCAGTATAGCACTATATGAAGCCCTGAAGTTCACCTCAGTATAGCACTATATGAAGCCCTGAAGTTCACCTCAGTATAGCACTATATGAAGCCCTGAAGTTCACCTCAGTAT
>NC_092268.1:5155350-5162850 GCF_036320965.1 Panulirus ornatus
TTTTATTTCCACCCATCTCTCTTACCCTTACGTTACTTACTCGATCAAACCACCTCACACCACACATTGTCCTCAAACATCTCATTTCCAGCACATCCATCCTCCTGCGCACAACTCTATCCATAGCCCACGCCTCGCAACCATACAACATTGTTGGAACCACTATTCCTTCAAACATACCCATTTTTGCTTTCCGAGATAATGTTCTCGACTTCCACACATATATTTTTCTCCCCGCTAAGAGGGGGGGGGGGTTTCCGTGTACCCCCCCTCCCCCCCGCTCTGTGTCGTCAACCCGCGTCACTTCCACGAGTCGTTCGCACTGCAAATTGGTCGTTATGTTGTCTGGTCACGTGGGCGTCCGCCATCGCAATTGGTCACCATACCCTGCACTCACTCTGTAACATGCCCTCCGTTTTCTATCTTGGTGTGTTGTCAACCCTCAAGGTGTAACATGCCCTCCGTTTTCTATCTTGGTGTGTTGTCAACCCTCAAGGTGTAACACGCCCTCCGTTTTCTACCTGGACATGTGGTCAACCCTCAAGTCCTTGTCGTGGGTAGATAATAACCGTTTGCTGTGTACAAATGGCCATTAACCACGCTACAGTCTTAGGTATAATGTTAGATCTTTAACTGCTCTGTAGGCGTAGTTAGACCGATGTGTCTTTAACTGCTGTTTGTGTGTGTGAATTGGACGAGCCAAATTATGTTACATCTTTAACTGCTCTGTAGGCGTAGTTAGACCGATGTGTCTTTAACTGCTGTTTGTGTGTGTGAATTGGACGAGCCAAATTATGTTACATCTTTAACTGCTCTGTAGGCGTAGTTAGACCGATGTGTCTTTAACTGCTGTTTGTGTGTGTGAATTGGACGAGCCAAATTATGTTACATCTTTAACTGCTCTGTAGGCGTAGTTAGACCGATGTGTCTTTAACTGCTGTTTGTGTGTGTGAATTGGACGAGCCAAATTATGTTACATCTTTAACTGCTCTGTAGGCGTAGTTAGACCGATGTGTCTTTAACTGCTGTTTGTGTGTATGAATTGGACGAGCCAAATTATGTTACATCTTTAACTGCTCTGTAGGCGTAGTTAAACCGATGTGTCTTTAACTGCTGTTTGTGTGTGTGAATTGGACGAGCCAAATTATGTTACATCTTTAACTGCTCTGTAGGCGTAGTTAGACCGATGTGTCTTTAACTGCTGTTTGTGTGTGTGAATTGGACGAGCCAAATTACTGCATCATGAGCGAACATGTTCAGACCTCCTCTTCCCCCCAGCCACATACAGACAGTGTAAACAACTGTGGTGGACCACAGTACACTGCCTAGTGGTACTCCACACTGTGTGGTAAACAAGTGGTTTCCATGACGCGTATGTCTTACCGCCACACCGATGCGTTCACTCCAGCACACCAGAGGAATGTTGCATGACGCTAAATGCGTACGTGGATAGGTAATGCGTACGTGGATAGGTAATGCGTACGTGGATAGGTAATGCGTACGTGGATATGTAATGCGTACGTGGATATGTAATGCGTACGTGGATAGGTAATGCGTACGTGGATATGTAATGCGTACGTGGATAGGTAATGCGTACGTGGATATGTAATGCGTACGTGGATATGTAATGCGTACGTGGATATGTAATGCGTACGTGGATATGTAATGCGTACGTGGATAGGTAATGCGTACGTGGATAGGTAATGCGTACGTGGATAGGTAATGCGTACGTGGATAGGTAATGCGTACGTGGATATCTAATGCGTACGTGGATATGTAATGCGTACGTACACTGGTGAGGGGCCCCCCCATCTCTTGTACTGTACGGGGAGGGGTTTGTACACTGGTGAGGGCCCCATCTCTTGTACTGTACGGGGAGGGAGTTGTACACTGGTGGGGGCCCCCATCTCTTGTACTGTACGGGGAGGGAGTTGTACACTGGTGGGGGCCCCCATCTCTTGTACTGTACGGGGAGGGGGTTGTACACTGGTGGGGGCCCCATCTCTTGTACTGTACGGGGAGGGGGTTGTACACTGGCGGTGCCCCCATCTCTTGTACTGTACGGGGAGGGGGTTGTACACTGGCGGTGCCCCCATCTCTTGTACTGTACGGGGAGGGAGTTGTACACTGGTGAGGGGCCCCCATCTCTTGTACTGTACGGGGAGGGGGTTGTACACTGGTGAGGGGCCCCATCTCTTGTACTGTACGGGGAGGGAGTTGTACACTGGTGGGGGCCCCCATCTCTTGTACTGTACGGGGAGGGAGTTGTACACTGGTGAGGGGCCCCCATCTCTTGTACTGTACGGGGAGGGGGTTGTACACTGGTGGGGGGCCCCATCTCTTGTACTGTACGGGGAGGGGAGTTGTACACTGGTGGGGGCCCCATCTCTTGTACTGTACGGGGAGGGGGTTGTACACTGGTGGGGGCCCCCATCTCTTGTACTGTACAGGGAGGGAGTTGTACACTGGTGAGGGGCCCCCATCTCTTGTACTGTACGGGGAGGGGGTTGTACACTGGTGGGGGCCCCATCTCTTGTACTGTACGGGGAGGGGAGTTGTACACTGGTGGGGGCCCCATCTCTTGTACTGTACGGGGAGGGAGTTGTACACTGGTGAGGGCCCCCATCTCGTGTACATTCTGTACCATCATACAACTTTCTAATCCTCATTATTATGTTTCAAGTTACATTACATTTTCTCTCACGTTTTCTTCCCCCACATCCACCACTTGTATATTATATAAATAGTATTTTTACAAGTGTTATTCTTAAAAGTGTATTACTTAGATTTATAACATGTTCTCTGGGGGATCTGGCCTCACATACTCTCGTAGAACTATCCGTTATCTATCCGTTGTCTATCCGCTGTCTATCCACTATCTATCCACTATTTATCCGCTATTTATCCGCTATTTATCCGTTATCTATCCGCTGTCTATCCTCTATCTATCCGCTATCTATCCGCTGTCTATCCACTATCTGTTCGCTATCTATCCACTATCTATCCGCTATTTATCCGTTATATATCCGCTGTCTGTTCACTATCTATTCGCTGTATCCGCTGTCTATCCGTTATCTATTAGCTGTCTGTCCACTATCTGTCCGCCATCTATCCACTATCTATCCGCTATTTATCCGTTATCTATCCGCTGTCTATCCACTATCTATATGCTATATCCGCTGTCTATCCGTTATCTATCCGCTGTCTATCCACTATTTATCCGTTATCTATCTGCATCCAATTTATCCGTTATCTATCTCTGTCCCCTATCTATCCGTTATCTATTCGCTGTCTATCCACTATCAGTCTGTTTTGTGTGTGTGTGTGTGTATAACCTCGTTATAATGAACACTGCGGCGTTCAAATAAATGTCTTGTTCTCTTGTTGGGGGGAGAAGGAGCACGTGGCAGTTTAAATGCCGAAGGAACACGTGGCAGTTTAAATGCCGGAGGAGCACGTGGCAGTTTAAATGCCGAAGGAGCACGTGGCAGTTTAAATGCCGGAGGAGCACGTGCCAGTTTAAATGCCGAAGGAGCACGTGGCAGTTTAAATGCCGGAGGAGCACGTGCCAGTTTAAATGCCGAAGGAGCACGTGGCAGTTTAAATGCCGGAGGAGCACGTGGCAGTTTAAATGCCGAAGGAGCACGTGGCAGTTTAAATGCCGAAGGAGCACGTGGCAGTTTAAATGCCGGAGGAGCACGTGGCAGTTTAAATGCCGGAGGAGCACGTGGCAGTTTAAATGCCGGAGGAGCACGTGCCAGTTTAAATGCCGAAGGAACACGTGGCAGTTTAAATGCCGGAGGAGCACGTGCCAGTTTAAATGCCGAAGGAACACATGCCAGTTTAAATGCCGAAGGAACACGTGCCAGTTTAAATGCCGAAGGAGCACGTGCCAGTTTAAATGCCGAAGGAACATGTGCCAGTTTAAATGCCGAAGGAACACGTGGCAGTTTAAATGCCGAAGGAGGCACGTGGCAGTTTAAATACCATATTGTTATGTTGTCCGGCCGTTTAAAACAGGTCACTCGGGTTGATGCTGGTCTTGACTCGGGGGGGAGGGGGGGGGAAAATAGTTTACTGGGGGGAGAGAGAGAGAGAGGGGGGTGGGGTCATGACCCCCTCCCCCCCTTCAATATAGCCGGTCACTCAGGTCCCGGATCTACCTACCCCCTTACACCCCCTCCCCCCCTCCTTACCCCCTACCCCTCTCCTGCCCCTTCCCCCTCCCCCTTTCCCCCCTTCAGCCAATCACTTCCTCCCCCTTCCCCTCCCCTCCCCTTCCCCTCCCCCCAAAGCAAGATGTGATGGAGAAAGTCACGTGCCATTCTACAAGGGGGGAGGGAGGGAGGGGTGGGAGAAGGGGGGAGGGAAATATTTCATGTGTACTGCATTGTTTTCCCCCCACCTCCCCCCTCCTCCTCCCCCCTCCCCTTGCAGTAATGTAACCGCCTCGTGTATTCATAACCGGTGTATTCCCGTTTTCTTTTCGTTGTGATCCAGATCTAACCACCTTACCCCCCCCCCCCCCCGTGCTTACCCATTGGCCATCTCTCCCCCCTCCCCCCCAAGATTATACACCCCCCCTTCACCCCCTCCCCTCCCCCCCGCCCTAACTTGACCTCTGTGGCCGTCTTGACCCCTTCCCTCTCCCCCCAACCACATGCCCATGTTTCAACCCCAGTTTTCTTGGCGGCCCAACCCCCCGTTTTCTCTCTCACAGCAGCTTTCCCCTCTCACAACCCCAGTTTTCTTCTCCTCCCCTCCCCTCCCTCCCTTCCCCTCCCTCAGTTTAACCCTAACTTTCATTATGTTAAATTTCCAATCTCTCTGTTAATTTCTGTTCCTGTCTATCTCCATGCCTTGTCTCACGTTGCCCAAGGTTTCTAACTAAAGTTACTCCCTCCCCCCCTCAGGTCCACGTTTTCTATCGCTGACCTAACTTAAAGTTACCCCCAGGTCCACGTTTTCTATCGCTGACCTAACTTAAAGTTACCCCCAGGTCCACGTTTTCTATCGCTGACCTAACTTAAAGTTACCCCCAGGTCCACGTTTTCTATCGCTGACCTAACTTAAAGTTACCCCCAGGTCAACGTTTTCTATCTCTGACCTAACTTAAAGTTACCCCCAGGTCAACGTTTTCTATCTCTGACCTAACTTAAAGTTACCCCCAGGTCAACGTTTTCTATCGCTGACCTAACTTAAAGTTACTCCCCCAGGTCAACGTTCTCTATCGCTGACCTAACTTAAAGTTACCCCCAGGTCAACGTTTTCTATCGCTGACCTAACTTAAAGTTACCCCCAGGTCAACGTTTTCTATCGCTGACCTAACTTAAAGTTACCCCCAGGTCAACGTTTTCTATCGCTGACCTAACTTAAAGTTACCCCCAGGTCAACGTTTTCTATCTCTGACCTAACTTAAAGTTACCCCCAGGTCAACGTTTTCTATCTCTGACCTAACTTAAAGTTACCCCCAGGTCAACGTTTTCTATCGCTGACCTAACTTAAAGTTACTCCCCCAGGTCAACGTTCTCTATCGCTGACCTAACTTAAAGTTACCCCCAGGTCAACGTTTTCTATCGCTGACCTAACTTAAAGTTACCCCCAGGTCAACGTTTTCTATCGCTGACCTAACTTAAAGTTACCCCCAGGTCAACGTTTTCTATCTCTGACCTAACTTAACGCTATATTTCTGACCTGACGTGAGTTACCCTCCCCCCCCCCTGGCAGTGGCCACCGTTGGCAGTGACCACCGTTGGCAGTGGCCACCGTTGGCATGACCACCGTTGGCAGTGACCACCGTTGGCATGACCACCGTTGGCAGTGACCACCGTTGGCAGTGACCACCGTTGGCATGACCACCGTTGGCAGTGGCCACCGTTGGCAGTGGCCACCGTTGGCAGTGACCACCGTTGGCATGACCACCGTTGGCAGTGACCACCGTTGGCAGTGACCACCGTTGGCAGTGGCCACCGTTGGCAGTGACCACCGTTGGCAGTGGCCACCGTTGGCATGACCACCGTTGGCAGTGACCACCGTTGGCATGACCACCGTTGGCAGTGACCACCGTTGGCAATGACCACCGTTGGCATGACCACCGTTGGCAGTAGCCACCGTTGGCAGTGACCACCGTTGGCATGACCACCGTTGGCAGTGGCCACCGTTGGCATGACCACCGTTGGCATGACCACCGTTGGCAGTGACCACCGTTGGCAGTGACCACCGTTGGCAGTGGCCACCGTTGGCATGACCACCGTTGGCATGACCACCGTTGGCAATGACCACCGTTGGCATGACCACCGTTGGCAGTGACCACCGTTGGCAGTGACCACCGTTGGCAGTGGCCACCGTTGGCATGACCACCGTTGGCAGTGACCACCGTTGGCAATGACCACCGTTGGCATGACCACCGTTGGCAGTAGCCACCGTTGGCAGTGACCACCGTTGGCATGACCACCGTTGGCAGTGGCCACCGTTGGCATGACCACCGTTGGCAGTGACCACCGTTGACATGACCACCGTTGGCAGTGACCACCGTTGGCATGACCACCGTTGGCAGTGACCACCGTTGGCAGTGACCACCGTTGGCAGTGACCACCGTTGGCATGACCACCGTTGGCAGTGGCCACCGTTGGCATGACCACCGTTGGCAGTGACCACCGTTGGCAATGACCACCGTTGGCATGACCACCGTTGGCAGTGGCCACCGTTGGCAGTGACCACCGTTGGCATGACCACCGTTGGCAGTGGCCACCGTTGGCATGACCACCGTTGGCAGTGACCACCGTTGGCATGACCACCGTTGGCAGTGACCACCGTTGGCAGTGACCACCGTTGGCAGTGACCACCGTTGGCATGACCACCGTTGGCAGTGACCACCGTTGGCAGTGACCACCGTTGGCATGACCACCGTTGGCAGTGACCACCGTTGGCAGTGGCCACCGTTGGCAGTGGCCACCGTTGGCATGACCACCGTTGGCAGTGGCCACCGTTGGCAGTGACCACCGTTGGCAGTGACCACCGTTGGCAGTGGCCACCGTTGGCAGTGACCACCGTTGGCAGTGGCCACCGTTGGCATGACCACCGTTGGCAGTGGCCACCGTTGGCAGTGACCACCGTTGGCAGTGGCCACCGTTGGCAGTGACCACCGTTGGCATGACCACCGTTGGCAGTGACCACCGTTGGCAGTGACCACCGTTGGCAGTGACCACCGTTGGCATGACCACCGTTGGCAGTGGCCACCGTTGGCATGACCACCGTTGGCAGTGACCACCGTTGGCATGACCACCGTTGGCAGTGACCACCGTTGGCAATGACCACCGTTGGCATGACCACCGTTGGCAGTGGCCACCGTTGGCAGTGACCACCGTTGGCATGACCACCGTTGGCAGTGGCCACCGTTGGCATGACCACCGTTGGCAGTGACCACCGTTGGCAGTGACCACCGTTGGCAGTGACCACCGTTGGCAGTGACCACCGTTGGCAGTGACCACCGTTGGCATG
>NC_092268.1:5167850-5172850 GCF_036320965.1 Panulirus ornatus
CCAGTTGTCTTGTGTTCGACACACACACACACACACACACACACATTCTCCACCCCCTTCTCCCATTTTCTTCCCATTATTTAATATTCCCCTCAGCTCCATTTCTTCTACCTTGAGCATTTACATTTATGAATAATTATGATATAATTTTTCTAATTATTCTTACGATCTTGAAGAAAACGTAGAGTTTTCTGAAATATTGGATGGTAAATATGTCGGAGATACGTGGCTGGCAGTGTCTGGAAACTCCCCCGTCCCTCTTGCCAGTGTTGCCACATGTTTTTTTTTTTTTTTTTACCCTCTGCCTCTCTCACTTGTTGATACAAAGATAAAACATTTATGACCTCCGGGTTTTTCTCCCTTCCCCCCCCCCCCGGGGGCAAGATGGAACCCGTAAGTGCCCCTGGGGGAAGAGGAAGTCGTCCTGGCCCCCTGTGTATGTGGCAACATGGCTGCCCAGGGGAGGAGGAGAGACGATGTTACGACGCTGCCGGACGTATGATCGGGAATACCGGCCATGGTCAAGAAACTGCCAATTACATCGCTACTGTTCGTTAGAGACGGGGATGAAGGTGGGGGGTTAGAAACCCTCCCCCATTTTTTTGGGGGGGCGTGTGGGGCGAGGTCATGGGGCCAGCCCGCGCCCCACACGCCTCCTTACCAAATATAATTCGACGAATTTAAAAAAAATGACTTCTTATATATTATTTATATATATATTTATATTTTTAAATATATAAATATATATATATATTATATAATATATATAATATATCTCTTTCTTATCCATGGGGGGGAAATGAAGTTCACAAGTGCACTTTCGTGTAGTAATCACATCACAGTAATCAGCCCTTTTCAACACGATAGACCGACCAGGTCAGGTGGGTTTCAGGGGGGGGTTTTCTTTGTTTTGGGAAATAAATGATGATTGTGTGGTCTTCGGACGCCACGTGAGGTTGACGACTGTTCAGGGTCGTTTGTGTCGTAGATGCGTGTCATGATGTGGTTAGTGGTCGTACCGTCGTGTTTCCCTGTGGGCGGTTCGTATTTAGGTCGTCTTAGTGTCGAGACGTTGCAAGGGGTCGTACCGTCTCGTGTGGTCAAGGGTCTCGTTCGTAACGCTCTCGAGGGTCGTTTGTATTTATGTTCGAAAAGGGTTTACCGTCGTTAAGAAAAGAAATCGTACCGTGTGGTTCAGAAAAGGGGTTTGTTTCCGTCGTGGCTTTCTAAGGTCGTACCGTCGCGCGTGCCATGAGTCGTACCGTCGTGCACCATGGGTCGTATGCCTTCAGAAAGGTCGTACCGTCGCGCGTGCCATGGGTCGTACCGTCGTGCACCATGGGTCGTATGCCTTCAGAAAGGTCGTACCGTCGGCCCCGGTTTTCCCTGAAAACGTTTTCCGTCGTGCCATGGTGTACGTGGGGAACCCTTCGAGTAGAAAGGGCGTACCGTCGTGCGTGCCATGAGTCGTACCGTCGTGCACCATGGGTCGTATGCCTTCCGAAAGGTCGTACCGTCGTGTACCCCAGAGGGAGGGGGGGGGGGGTCGTCGTACCACCGTGACGGTACGGACCCCCCCCCCCCCCGGGGGCAGCAGTAAACACCGGGTCGTAGCGACGGAGCCGCGCGTCATGCCAGCGGGCACCCACGGGGGAAAGGGGGGGGGGGGGCGCTGGGGTCAGGCCACGTGGTGGGCCGGCCCTAACCCCCCTCTCCCCCCCCATGGAAAACGGGAGGAGGACGCCGCAGCTACATGGACCCATAGAAAACGGGACGAGGGATGTCCCCTGTGAACCACAGAAAACGTGTTGAGGGTGACTCATGGGGAATATGGGATGAGGGTGCCATCATGACACGTGGGGAATGGCAGATGAGGGCGCCACTGTGGCTCGACAGAAAACGGAACGGGATGTGCTACCTTGACCCACGGAAAACGGGATGAGGGCGCAGGCGCCACCCAGCTCGGGCAAGAGAACACGTGTGGCTGGGGTCACTGTGGGGGGGGAGGGGAGCAGACCTTTGGCGTGACCTTTGACCTGTCGTATAAACTTACCCCCTCCCCCCCCTTAGGGGGGGGGGGGGAGGGGGGGTAGTTGTTTACCAACCTTACCTAGTGCTGTTCACGCGTGTGGCGGGGGGGGGGGGATGTGTGTTTGTTTACCCCCCCTGTTACTGGTGTTTACCTCTAGTTTACCCCCTCCCCTCCCCCCTTTCAGGGTGGGGCCCTCTCCCTCCCCTCCCCTCCTCCTCAACCTGACCTCAACTACGTAGTTAAAGGTCACTTTATCCCTGGTGGGTATTTTGGTAACCTAAGTGGCACTCCGTTTTCTATGGTAACACCATTTGTCCCCTTTTCCCGTTAGGTGGGGGGGGGGGGGTAGGTAGTAACAGGCAAACTGCCTTCAAAGACAGGGATAAATACCAGTTATCAAAGGTTGCGCGTGGTCGTTTATCCATTATTATTTATCCGTTTATCACACGTGGCGTCCGGTGTACCCCCAGGGGAGGGGGGGGTAGATAAAGAGGGAGGGAGGGGGGGTTTGTTTACCAACCCCGGGGGGGGGTAGAAAAGGGAGGGAGGGGGGGGTTTGTTTCCCAAAACCCGGGGGGGTAGTTTAAAGAGGGGGGGGGGGGTTTGTTTACCAACCCCGGGGGGGTAGATAAAGAGGGAGGGAGGGGGGGGTTTGTTTACCAACCCCGGGGGGGTAGATAAAGAGGGAGGGAAGGGGGGTTTGTTTACCAACACCCCCCCAACTTAACGGAAACGTGGGGGGGGGTCGATTTTAAACCCCTCTCAACACCCCCGTCTTCCCCCCTCCTAAACACCCCCTTCCCCCCCCCTCATTAAATGTAAGATTATGAAAGTTTTCTTAATATACAAAAAAAAAATAATTTGAAATAGAATAAAGAAATGTAATTGAAAATTATTGTTTATTGAATTAATTAATTACGATAATTACTTAACGATCGTTGTTTATATTCGACTTAACCCTTTCGGTGGGGGGGGAGAGGGGTAATTAACCTTATTAATTAACCTTTTTAAATTTAAACCCCTTTAATTAACCTTATTATAAACCTTTTTAAATTTAACCTATTTTTAAACATTTTTAAAATTAACTTGTTAATTAACCTTTTTAAATTTAAAACCTTTTAATTAACCTTTTTTTTTAAACAAATTTAAATTTAACGCGTAATTAAGGTTATTATGAGCCCATGAAGGGGAAGTGTAGTTGAGGTTATGTGATTATTAATTACCTAATTAAGGTTATGAAGGATCGTAATGATGACTATGTAATTAAAGGTAATTATGACCTCGGGGGGGGATGTGTGAGGTCATGACGTACCATTGGTTGGTGACTGACTCATGCTGTACCATACATGGACGTTATTACCCTACTGTACCGTCACTGTACCCTACCGTACCGTACCCTACCGTCACTGTACCGTACCGTACCGTCAGTGTATCGTATCGTCAGTGTACCGTACCGTACCGTCACTGTACCGTACCCTACCGTCACTGTACCGTACCGTCACTGTACCATACCGTACCGTCACTGTACCCTACCCTACCGTCACTGTACCGTACCGTACCGTCAGTGTATCGTATCGTCAGTGTACCTTTACCGTACCGTCACTGTACCGTACCCTACCGTCACTGTACCGTACCGTCGGGTGTAACCTTTACCGTCCCGTCACTGTACCTTTTACCGTACCGCCCAGTGTACCGTTCCTTTAAACCGTCAGTGAAACCGCACAATACCGTAGGGGTCCATCATTTGTACTGTGCCGTACCGTCACTACCGTACCGTCAGTGTACCATACCGTACCGTCAGTGTACCATACCGTACCGTCAGTGTACCGCACAATACCGTACCCTACCATCAGTGTACTGTACCGTACTGTCACTACCATACCGTTAGTGTACCATACCGTCACTGTACCGTACCGTCAGTGTACCGTACTGTATCGTCAGTGTACCGTACCGTACCGTCACTGTACCATACCGTCACTGTACCGTACCGTACCGTCACTGTACCATATCGTCACTGTACCGTACCGTACCGTCAGTGTACTGTACCGTACCGTACCGTCAGTGCACCGTACATACCGTGTAGTCAAGTTACGCCAAAATCTTGACCTGGTTCGTGTATGCGTAGTTTGATGTCCTTCATACGACCTGACCTCATTCACCTCCCCCCCTCCCCCCCTCGAGGTCTTTGACCCCCCACGAACCACCGCTCTTGGGGCCCGTGACCTCACCCTACCCTCCCCCCCTCCTCCTCAATCACCCCCCTCCCCCCAGAGCAAGGTCTTTGTGGAGTCTTTTCATGGTGTTTGATCCCCCCTCCTCACCCCCCTCCCCCCCTCACTCTCTCCTCCCCCCTCATCAAGTTCTATCCATGAGGTGTTTGATCCCCCCCTCCCTCCCCCCACTCTCTCCTCCCCCCTCATCAAGTTCTATCCATGAGGTGTTTGATCTCCCCCTCCTCACCCCCACCCCCCTCTCTCCTCCCCCTCATCAAGTTCTATCCATGAGGTGTTTGATCCCCCCCTCCCTCCCTCCCCCCTCCCTCCCCCACTCTCTCCTCCCCCCTCATCAAGTTCTATCCATAAGGTGTTTTGATCCCCCCTCCTCACCCCCCACCCCCCTCTCTCCTCCCCCCTCATCAAGTTCTATCCATGAGGTGTTTGATCCCCCCCTCCCTCCCCCCCTCACTCTCTCCTCCCCCTCATCAAGTTCTATCCATGAGGTGTTTGATCTCCCCTCCCTCCTCACCCCCCACCCCCCTCTCTCCTCCCCCCTCATCAAGTTCTATCCATGAGGTGTTTGATCTCCCCTCCCTCCTCACCCCCCCACCCCCCTCACTCTCTCCTCCCCCCTCATCAAGTTCTATCCATGAGGTGTTTGATCTCCCCTCCCTCCTCACCCCCCCCCTTCTCTGACCCCCCCCCAGCTCTATATCTGAGGTCTTTGACCCGAGCCTGGTCCGTTCTCGAGG
>NC_092268.1:5177850-5180350 GCF_036320965.1 Panulirus ornatus
AGGCAGGTCTGATCGCATCCTTCGCTACAAAGGAGGTGTAAAGGAGGGCTCCCTCCACCTTCCCTCCCCCTCCCTCCAGGGTTGGGGCAGGGTATCCCCTCCCCTCTCCCCTCCCCTCCCCCTCCCCTCTTCACCCAGCTGCCGGGCCAAACTGTAAGGTCCAGCGGGCCGCCCCACACGGGACGTGCCAACGACCCTGGAATGAACGCCCCTTGTGGGTTACCTACTGGGCTCTGTCGGGGGGGGGGGAGGAGGGGGTAAGCCAGCGACCTTGTCCCCCCCCACCACCACACAACACACCCTCCTCCCTCCACCACCCCTCCCTCTCCCCTCCCTCCCCCCCCTTCACACAGATGAGCTGTCCCCCTCTACCTCCCCCCCCCTCCCTCTCCCCTCCCCTCCCCTCCCCTTCACACGGATGGGCTCTGTCCCCCCTCCTCCCACCCTTCCCCCTCTACCTCCCCCCCCTCCCCTCCCCCTCACCTTCGCCATCTTCCTGACAAGGAAGTAGAGGTGGACCACCACCCCCTCCACCTCCACCACCCCCTCCACCACCCCCTCCACCACCCCCTCCACCACCTCCACCATCCCCTCCCCTTCCACCTGAGAGACCGGATTCCTCCCCCCCCCCACCCGAGATATCTCTCTCTGTCTTCGCCAAGGGTCGTAGGTCACGACCCCCCCCCCCACACACACACCCCCTAGGCCTCTACTGTGAGGGAAAGGTGGGGGGGGGCGGGTCGTCAAAGCAAGAGAGAGAGAGAGAGAGAGAGAGAGAGAGAGAGGGGGTATTAAAGGGGGGGGAAGGTATGTGGGTGAAAGAAAAGAGAGTGGTGTGCGGGTTGGTCGGTGGGCTGGTGAGGGGGGAGGGGTGCCCCCTCGGCTCCCGTCTGTGCGGGGCCAGGCTCCCCTCCCCTCTCCCTCCCCCCACACCCAGCTTGTCCAGTGTACCTGCGCACATCACACACACACACACACACACACACACACACACAGCGGTCAAGGACGGTCACAGTCCCTGGGACTGTGTTTGGGATACGGGATTATTAAGTTTGGAAGTTGAGGTGGGGGGGCTGGGGCTGGGGCTTCTGTTGCGTCTCCTCCCCCCTCCTCAACCACACCCCTACCTACCTCCTCCCCCCCCTGCTGTGAGAGAGAGAGAGAGAGAGAGAGAGAGAGAGAGAGAGAGAGAGAGAGAGAGAGGAGGGGGTTGGAGAGGGGGAGGTAAGGGGGACGCCCCACCTGGTCAAGAAGGGGGGAGGGGTGAAGGGAGGGGGGGGGCAGGCAACACCAGCCAAGTCGACACTCTACCACCGTGTCAAGCGTACAGACAGTTGACGCGGGGGGGGGGAAACACTGTGTTGCAGGAGAGAGACTCACTTATAGGGAGGTGGAGGAGGAGAGGGGGTTGTGTTGTGTCAGTGTTGTGTTGTGTCAGTGTTGCAGAGGGGGGAGGGTCGAGTGTCTCCGTGTGTTTCTGTGGAAGTCAAGGAAGGACTCGAGTCTGTGCCTCGCTTGTGGAGGGTGGAGGACGACCTCCTCCCCCCCTCCCACTCCATCAAGGACACCACCTGCCCCAACACCTGTTCGAGGATGAACACCTCAAGTGCCACTCGAACAACCACTCCGGAAATATGGTACTGGAAATTCCATCTTGTGTTGTGTTGTGTTGTGCCAGGGTTGTGAGAGGGTGTGTGATGTGGGTGGGGGTTCAGGTTATGATGTGGAAGGGGTAGTGGTTGTGATGTCGAAGTACAGGTTATGATGTGGAAGGGGTAGTGGTTGTGATGTGGAAGGGGTAGTGGTTATGATGTCGAAGTTCGTGTTATGATGTGGAAGGGGTAGTGGTTGTGATGTCGAAGTACAGGTTATGATGTGGAAGGGGTAGTGGTTGTGATGTGGAAGGGTTAGTGGTTGTGATGTCGAACGTGTTCAGGTTATGATGTGGAGGGGGTAGTGGTTGTAATGTGGAAGGGGTAGTGGTTATGATGTCGAAGTTCAGGTTATGGTGTGGAAGGGATAGTGGTTGTGATGTGGAAGGGTTAGTGGTTGTGATGTCGAAGGTGTTCAGGTTATGATGTGGAGGGGGTAGTGGTTGTAATGTGGAAGGGGTTCAGGTTATGATGTGGAAGGTGCTGTGGTTGTGATGTGGAAGGGGTAGTGGTTGTGATGTCGAAGGTGTTCATGCTATGATGTGGAAGGGGTATTGGTTGTGATGTGGAAGGGGTTCAGGTTATGATGTGGAAGGGGTAGTGGTTGTGATGTGGAAGGGGTAGTGGTTGTGATGTCGAAGGTGTTCATGCTATGATGTGGAAGGGGTAGTGGTTGTGATGTGGAAGGGGTAGTGGTTGTGATGTCGAAGGTGTTCATGCTATGATGTGGAAGGGGTAGTGGTTGTGATGTGGAAGGGGTAGTGGTTGTGTTGTGTGAGGGATTTATATTATGATGTGGTAGGAGTTAAGGTTATGATATGGAAGGGATAGTGGGTATTATGTGGAAG
>NC_092268.1:5182850-5197850 GCF_036320965.1 Panulirus ornatus
AATGAAGAGATAAGGAGGGGACACCGATAGATACAGGGGGGACACCGATAGATACAGGGGGGACACCGATAGATACAGGGGGGACACTGATAGATACAGGGGGACACCGATAGATACAGGGGGGACACTGATAGATACAGGGGGGACACTGATAGATACAGGGGGACACCGATAGATACAGGGGGGACACTGATAGATACAGGGGGGACACTGATAGATACAGGGGGACACCGATAGATACAGGGGGGACACTGATAGATACAGGGGGACACTGATAGATACAGGGGGACACCGATAGATACAGGGGGACACCGATAGATACAGGGGGGACACTGATAGATACAGGGGGACACTGATAGATACAGGGGGACACCGATAGATACAGGGGGGACACTGATAGATACAGGGGGGACACTGATAGATACAGGGGGACACCGATAGATACAGGGGGGACACTGATAGATACAGGGGGACACCGATAGATACAGGGGGACACTGATAGATACAGGGGGGACACTGATAGATACAGGGGGACACCGATAGATACAGGGGGGACACTGATAGATATAGGGGGGACACTGATAGATACAGGGGGACACTGATAGATACAGGGGGACACCGATAGATACAGGGGGACACCGATAGATACAGGGGGGACACCGATAGATACAGGGGGGACACTGATAGATACAGGGGGACACCGATAGATACAGGGGGGACACCGATAGATACAGGGGGGACACTGATAGATACAGGGGGACACCGATAGATACAGGGGGGACACTGATAGATACAGGGGGGACACTGATAGATACAGGGGGACACCGATAGATACAGGGGGGACACTGATAGATACAGGGGGGACACTGATAGATACAAGGGGACACCGATAGATACAGGGGGGACACTGATAGATACAGGGGGGACACTGATAGATACAGGGGGGACACCGATAGATACAGGGGGGACACTGATAGATACAGGGGGACACCGATAGATACAGGGGGGACACTGATAGATACAGGGGGGACACTGATAGATACAGGGGGGACACTGATAGATACAGGGGGGACACTGATAGATACAGGGGGACACCGATAGATACAGGGGGGACACTGATAGATACAGGGGGGACACTGATAGATACAGGGGGGACACTGATAGATACAGGGGGACACTGATAGATACAGGGGGACACCGATAGATACAGGGGGGACACCGATAGATACAGGGGGACACTGATAGATACAGGGGGGACACTGATAGATACAGGGGGGACACTGATAGATACAGGGGGAACACTGATAGACACAAGGGGGACACTGATAGATACAGGGGGACACCGATAGATACAGGGGGACACCGATAGATACAGGGGGACACCGATAGATACAGGGGGGACACCGATAGATACAGGGGGGACACCGATAGATACAGGGGGGACACCGATAGATACAGGGGACACCGATAGATACAGGGGGACACCGATAGATACAGGGGGGACACCGATAGATACAGGGGACACCGATAGATACAGGGGGGACACCGATAGATACAGGGGGGACACCGATAGATACAGGGGGGGACACTGATAAGTACAGGGGGGACACTGATAGATACAGGAGGGGACACCGATAGATACAGGGGGACACTGATAGATACAGGGGGACACTGATAGATACAGGGGGGACACTGATAGATACAGGGGGACACTGATAGATACAGGAGGACACTGATAGATACAGGGGGACACTGATAGAAACAGGGGGACACTGATAGATACAGGACACTGATAGATACAGGGGGACACTGATAGATACAGGGGGGACTGATAGATAACAGGGGTAAACTGATAGATACAGGAGGGACACTGATAGATACAGGGGGGACTGATAGATAACAGGGGTAAACTGATAGATACAGGGGGGACTGATAGATACAGGAGGGACACTGATAGATACAGGGGGCACACTGATAGATACAGGGGGACACCGATAGATACAGGGGGGACACTGATAGATACAGGGGGTATACTGATACATACAGGGGGCACACTGATAGATACAGGGGGACACTGATAGACACAGGGGGCCACTGATAGACAGGGGGGCACACTGATAGATAAAGGGGGCACACTGATAGATACAGGGGGGCACACTGGTAGATACAGGGGGGGCACACTGATAGACACAGGGGGCCACTGATAGACAGGGGGGCACACTGATAGATACAGGGGGGACACTGATAGATAATGGGTCCTTCCCGTTCGTGTGGGCGTGGAGTACCTCCCTCCACGCCCACACACACGCCCACACACACCATCGTGGTTGTGGGTGTGTGGGGGGGAAGAAGGGGGGGGGTGATTGTCTCTGTATTCCTCAATTATTCCATTTGTTTTCTGGTTTTTTTCTGGATCTATCCTGTGTTTGACCTGACTGCCAATATATTTTTTTTATGTAACGTGTCTCTCTCTCTCTCTCTCTCTCTCTCTCTCTCTCTCTCTCTCTCTCTCTCTCTCTCTCTCTCTCTCTCGTAAGGGGGGGGGGGGGCAGTCTATCGGTGGAGGCGTGAGATTCTCTGCCATAAATTTGCATATACTGTCAGAGAGAGAGAGAGAGAGAGAGAGAGAGAGAGAGAGAGAGAGAGAGAGAGAGAGAGAGAGTGTAGGTGGTTTCGGAGTAAGATGCGTGATGGATGTCCTCACCCGAAATTTAAAAAAAAAAATAAAAGAAAAATATTATCATTTTCCTTTTCTAATTAAGTAATTCGTGTTGTGGCATCGTGTTGTATTTTGATAGATGTTGTAGTAGATGGTGGGATACATCCCTGGGGTGTAGGGGGGGGTTGTAATTACATGATTACATTGATTACATTGATCATGGATTGGATAGAGACTAGCTGGCAACTCTGGCCGTGGTGTAGGGTGGGAGGGGAAACAAGAGTTGCCAACGGTGGAATTACCCGTCGGTATTTTTACCTTAAGAATTGTTTATTTATGGTCAATTTTGCGGTGTTTTGGGGAGAGGATTGGACCTTGGGTGAGCTGGTGATGCGTGTCAGGTGTAGCGGGGAGAGTAGGAGTGAGGGGAGAGAGAGAGAGAGAGGGGGGGTAGGTTTAGGGAGAGAGGGGAGAGAGTGTTGCCAACGGGTTGGGTTTTGCGTGGTCGGCCACTGAACGTTTCCTCCCCACATTGCCTCACTGGAGTTGGCGGGGAGCAGTCCAGACCTCTCCCACTCTCACTTTTCTCTCCCCCACTCTCACTACCACCACACCTTCTCTCCCTCCCCACTCACTCACTTACCTCACTCCCTCCCTCCTCTCCCCTCGTCACGCACACGCTCTCTCTCTCTCCCCCTCTCTCTCTCCCCCATCGTCCAAGTCCTCCCCATATTTCTCCCCCACCTCCTCCTCCTCCTCCCCACGTGTGGTGTGTTTGGGGTGATAACGTCGTCTTCAGCGTCTCCCCACCGTCTCTCATCTCCCCTCGTGCCGCCGCTGCCTCGCCCCGGGACCACCGCTGTGACTGCTAACCTCCCCCACGCTGCCCTCACCCCGCTAGCCTGGACACCTCCTGCTGGGGAGGATAGAAGCCGCAGGGGCAACCGCCGATCCGTCTTCTCCCCACGCCCCAGCCAGCCCCCTGGGGGGAGAAAGAGGGGCCCCCGGAAGACGAGGGCGACCTGAAAGCGCTCTAGGGGGTTCTGGGGGGGTTCTGGGGCCCCCAGATATCTGCTGCTTGTTTTGGTTCGCGGGATCGATAGCGGCCCCACGGGGGAGGGCCATCTCCCCTCTCCCCAGTTGCTCCCCTCTCCTCCCCATCTTCACTACTACCACAAGAGATTAGTAGTCTCCTCCTCCTCCTCTCCTCCCCACTCCTCCTCCTCTCCTCCCCACTCCCTCTACCTCCTCCCCGCTTTTTTGGGGGAGAATCTTATCTGTGGAGTTGGCAGTTGGCTCCCCACCGTACGCTGGCCCCTCAAACTTGCGTCTGGGGAGGCCACCACACTCTCTCTCCCCATCCTCCCCACCCACCTCCTCTCCTCCCCACCGAAAAGCACCCCTTAC
The DNA here is from genome assembly GCF_036320965.1 of Panulirus ornatus. Classification (NCBI taxonomy): domain Eukaryota; kingdom Metazoa; phylum Arthropoda; class Malacostraca; order Decapoda; family Palinuridae; genus Panulirus; species Panulirus ornatus. The sequence goes on from NC_092268.1 coordinate 5,186,917, forward strand.
AAGTGTTAAGTGGGGAGAGGGAAGACATATGAAAAGTGTTGTGGTGACCAAAAGCAATTTGGAAATAAGTGTAAGAAAATAAACTCCCCACCAGCCCAACAACCACCCCTTTCTCTCTCTCTTTATCTCCCCCATTTACTCTCCCCCACGTCGAGTGCAGCTGGGGAGTTGATCGTAGGCAGAGTGCGTGTCTCCCCGGAGAGAGAGAGAGGGAGAGATGGGTCTTTCTCGTGTGTTGTTAACTTGAAACACTGATATACAACATGGCTCCGTCCACATAACACATAAGGTTGTGAGTTGTGAGGACTGTGTTGTGACACATAAGGTTGTGAGTTGTGAGGACTGTGTTGTGACACATAAGGTTGTGAGTTGTGAGGACTGAGTTGTGACACATAAGGTTGTGAGGACTGTGTTGTGACACATAAGGTTGTGAGGACTGAGTTGTGACACATAAGGTTGTGAGTTGTGAGGACTGTGTTGTGACACATAAGGTTGTGAGTTGTGAGGACTGAGTTGTGACACATAAGGTTGTGAGTTGTGAGGACTGTGTTGTGACACATAAGGTTGTGAGTTGTGAGGACTGTGTTGTGACACATAAGGTTGTGAGTTGTGAGGACTGTGTTGTGACACATAAGGTTGTGAGTTGTGAGGACTGAGTTGTGACACATAAGGTTGTGAGGACTGTGTTGTGACACATAAGGTTGTGAGGACTGTGTTGTGACACATAAGGTTGTGAGTTGTGAGGACTGAGTTGTGACACATAAGGTTGTGAGGACTGTGTTGTGACACATAAGGTTGTGAGGACTGTGTTGTGACACATAAGGTTGTGAGGACTGTGTTGTGACACATAAGGTTGTGAGGACTGTGTTGTGACACATAAGGTTGTGAGTTGTGAGGACTGTGTTGTGACACATAAGGTTGTGAGTTGTGAGGGCTGAGTTGTGACACATAAGGTTGTGAGGACTGTGTTGTGACACATAAGGTTGTGAAGGTGGTTGTGAGTTGTGAGGACTGAGTTGTGACACATAAGGTTGTGAGGACTGTGTTGTGACACATAAGGTTGTGAAGGTGGTTGTGAGTTGTGAGGACTGTGTTGTGACACATAAGGTTGTGAGGACTGTGTTGTGACACATAAGGTTGTGAGTTGTGAGGACTGTGTTGTGACACATAAGGTTGTGAGGACTGTGTTGTGACACATAAGGTTGTGAGTTGTGAAGACTGTGTTGTGACACATAAGGTTGTGAGTTGTGAGGACTGTGTTGTGACACATAAGGTTGTGAGTTGTGAGGACTGTGTTGTGACACATAAGCTTGTGAGGACTGTGTTGTGACACATAAGGTTGTGAGGACTGTGTTGTGACACATAAGGTTGTGAGGACTGTGTTGTGACACATAAGGTTGTGAGTTGTGAGGACTGTGTTGTGACACATAAGGTTGTGAGGACTGTGTTGTGACACATAAGGTTGTGAGTTGTGAGGACTGTGTTGTGACACATAAGGTTGTGAGTTGTGAGGACTGTGTTGTGACACATAAGGTTGTGAAGGTGGTTGTGAGTTGTGAGGACTGTGTTGTGACACATAAGGTTGTGAGTTGTGAGGACTGTGTTGTGACACATAAGGTTGTGAGTTGTGAGGACTGTGTTGTGACGCATAAGGTTGTGAGGACTGTGTTGTGACACATAAGGTTGTGAAGGTGGTTGTGAGTTGTGAGGACTGTGTTGTGACACATAAGGTTGTGAAGGTGGTTGTGAGGACTGTGTTGTGACACATAAGGTTGTGAGTTGTGAGGACTGTGTTGTGACACATAAGGTTGTGAGTTGTGAGGACTGTGTTGTGACACATAAGGTTGTGAGTTGTGAGGACTGTGTTGTGACACATAAGGTTGTGAGTTGTGAGGACTGTGTTGTGACACATAAGGTTGTGAGTTGTGAGGACTGTGTTGTGACACATAAGGTTGTGAGGACTGTGTTGTGACACATAAGGTTGTGAGTTGTGAGGACTGTTGTGACACATAAGGTTGTGAGTTGTGAGGACTGTGTTGTGACACATAAGGTTGTGAGGACTGTGTTGTGACACATAAGGTTGTGAGGACTGTGTTGTGACACATAAGGTTGTGAGGACTGAGTTGTGACACATAAGGTTGTGAGTTGTGAGGACTGAGTTGTGACACATAAGGTTGTGAGTTGTGAGGACTGAGTTGTGACACATAAGGTTATGAGTTGTGAGGACTGAGTTGTGTGTGTGTGTGGTTTCACGCACTCATGAGGTGTTCAACTGTGTAAACACGCACTCTAGCTGGATCTGATCTCACACTCTGTGCTTCCACACGCACTCCAGTGGACTAGAGACGATCCACACGCACTCTAGTGGACTAGAGACGATCCACACGCACTCTAGTGGATTAGAGACGATCCACACGCACTCTAGTGGATTAGAGACGATCCACACGCACTCTAGTGGACTAGAGACGATCCACACGCACTCTAGTGGACTAGAGACGATCCACTTGCACTCTAGTGGACTAGAGACGATCCACACGCACTCCAGTGGACTAGAGACGATCCACACGCACTCTAGTGGACTAGGGACGATCCACACACTCACTGTGGTGGAGCTAAGATCATCCACACACTCTGTGGTAGAAGTGTGTGACTCCCACACCACACACTGTGGTGGAGCTAAGATCATCCACACACACTGTGGTGGAGCTAAGATCATCCACACTGTGGTAGAGGGTGTGTGGTTTACCACACCACGCACTCTGCCCCACAACAGGGTGTTCACACACCCTATTTTCTTCCCAGTGGTTGCCATACACACTGACATATAAGCAGTGGGCTAACCCTAGGTGGTTTATATAAAACCATCCAAGAAACACACTTTAATTTGAGGGTTTGGTTTGTGTAGTACACTTATATAAGTGTATACCACTTCACACTTAAGTGTATAGTGACTTGTATAACCCATACACTTAAAGGACGTGAGTGTGTGTGTATATATATATATAAACACGTGTGTGTATATATATAAACACGTGTGTGTATAGTCACATATAGTCCTTATTAAACCTAAGCACTTCCTCTCCTATATAGACGTGTAGCATATTTTAATATATGTATATAAATATATATATATATATATAAACCTGATATAGATTAATTTTTGATATAGTAGAAGTTATTATTTTGGACAATAACAAGGAAAGAGGGAGTTCTATTTATGTGTACGTTGGACAAATAGAGTTTATAGAAAGTGGTGTTTGTTTATTATTAATGCGTCTGTGCCACTGTGTGTACACACAAACATAAACAACGTAAACAAACATCTGTGGAAGAGAGTTGTTTGTTGAAGGGTCTGTGCCACTGTGTTTACACACACAAACATAAACAACGTAAACAAACGTCTGTGGAAGATTGTGGTTTGTTGAAGCGTCTGTGCCACTGTGTTTACACAAACAAACACACACCAAGACTCTACTTAAAGCCATTGGAAACTCTACTGACTCTGTGTGGAAGATATATATGTAAGAAGATATATATATATGTATATATACATATATATATTATATATATAGACTGGAATATATCGTTTTCCTGGAATTGCTTCGTACGTACGTACGTACGTGTGTATGACTTTGCTGGTGTGCCAGACGAATCCACTCTACTTAAAGTACTTACAACATCACTTATAACACTTTAACAACCTTGTGAGGAAGGTTGTAGTGTTGTGGTCAGTGATAACAACAACACACACCCCCCCATTCAACACACACCCCCCCATTCAACACACCCCCCCCCATTCAACACACACCCCCCATTCAACACACACCCCCCCATTCAACACACACACCCCCCATTCAACACACACCCCCCCATTCAACACACACCCCCATTCAACACACCCCCCTTCAACACACACCCCCATTCAACACACACCCCCCCATTCAACACACCCCCCCATTCAACACACACCCCCCCATTCAACGCACACCCCCCCATTCAACACACACACCCCCCATTCAACACCCTCCCCCCCATTCAACACACACACCCCCATTCAACACACCCCCCTTCAACACACACCCCCATTCAACACACACCCCCCCATTCAACACACACCCCCCCATTCAACACACACCCCCCCATTCAACGCACACACCCCCATTCAACACCCTCCCCCCCATTCAACACACACACCCCCATTCAACACACACCCCCCCCATTCAACGCACACCCCCATTCAACACACACACCCCCCATTCAACGCAGTGTATTGCTCCTCTCAGGTGTATATACACACAACACCCGAGTGTTGTGTTGTAAGCCGCGGGACTCGAACCGGGCACCACAGTTCCAATCTCACTTTGCCAGTATTCATGTTCAAGCGCATGTATACTTGCCCTGGGCTCGGTAATACAGCTCCTAGTCATACATAAGAGGTATACATAACACCGGCTGTCAAGAATACATGACAGGTATACATAACAACGCTAATTGTTAGCGTTAAGGTAAGCGTCTCCGCTACAGACTAGCGAGGAAAAGCTGACTTGTAAAGATTTAGCGGCTTGGTAACCCTGAAGTTAGCAGTTTAGCGAGCTGGAAGCACTGAAGTTAGCGGGTTTGTCTCCTGGAAGCGCTGAGGAGAGCGTGTTAGCGGTCTACTGACGCTGAAGTTTGTTGAAGCTCTGAAGTTAGAGGTCTGAAAACGCTGAAGTCAGCGGGTGAGAGGCCTGGAAACGCTGAATTAGCGAAAAAGCGGTCTGGAAACACTGAAAGCGGACTGGAAGCGCTGAATTAGCGAGTAAGCGGTCTGGAAGCGCTGAAGTTCTTGGAGCCACTGAAGTCAGACGTCTGTCAGCGGCGAAAGTTAGCGTGTGAGCGAGTCTGGAAGCGCTCAAATACAGCGCTTAAGCGTCCTGGAATCGCTAATGTTAGCGCCATCGGATCTGTTGGTCTAGCGTAGCGCTACCCTCGTGTGAGTGAACTTAATCTCCCTTATCCTCCCTTAATCTCGCTTATCCTCCCTTAATCTCCCTTATCCTCCATTTATCTCCTTTATCTACCCTTAATCTCGCTTATCCTCCCTTAATCTCCCTTATCTACCCTTAACCTCTCTTAATCTCCCTTATCCTCCCTTTATCTCCCTTATCCTCCCTTTATCTCCCTTATCTACCCTTAACCTCTCTTAATCTCCCTTATCCTCCCTTAATCTCGCTTATCCTCCCTTAATCTCGCTTATCCTCCCTTTATCTCCCTTATCCTCCCTTAATCTCGCTTATCCTCCCTTAATCTCGCTTATCCTCCCTTTATCTCCCCTATCTACCCTTAACCTCCCTTAATCTCCCTTATCCTCCCTTAATCTCGCTTCTCCTCCCTTTATCTCGCTTATCCTCCCTTAATCTCGCTTATCCTCCCTTAATCTCGCTTCTCCTCCCTTTATCTCGCTTATCCTCCCTTAATCTCGCTTATCCTCCCTTAATCTCGCTTCTCCTCCCTTTATCTCCCTCCCTCCCCGGTAGGCCAGCTGGGCCTGGCGTGCCGCTAGGCTGTCTGGCGTGGCGCAGCTGGAGCACTACCTACCGCAACACCCCGCTGGCTACCTCCACCAGCCCATGAAATGCGCCACAATGCCTTGGGTTAGTACTACCACGCCACACCACGCCACACCACGCCATACCACACTACGCCATGCCACACCACGCCACACCACACCACGCTACGCCATACCACGCCACACCACACCACGCCACACCACGCCACACCACAACACACCACACCACGCCTCACTACACCACACCACACTACGCCATACCACGCCACGCCATACCACGCCACGCCACGCCACACCACGCCACACCACGCCACACCACGCCACATCACACCTCACTACACCACGCCATACCACACTACGCCATACCACGCCACACCACGCCACACCACACTACGCCATACCACACGACGCCATACCACACCACGCCACACCACACACGCTCATACCACACCACGCCACAACACACCACGCCATACCACACCACACACGCTCATACCACACCACGCCACACCACGCCACACATCGCCATGCCACACCACGCCACACCACACCACGCCATACCACGCCTCACCACGCCACACCACACTACGCCATACCACACGACGCCATACCACACCACGCCACACCACACACGCTCATACCACACCACGCCACAACACACCACGCCATACCACACCACACACGCTCATACCACACCACGCCACACCACGCCACACATCGCCATGCCACACCACGCCACACCACACCACGCCATACCACGCCTCACCACGCCACACCACACTACGCCATACCACACGACGCCATACCACACCACGCCACACCACACACGCTCATACCACACCACGCCACAACACACCACGCCATACCACACCACACCACGCCACACCACACACGCTCATACCACACCACGCCACACCACGCCACACCACGCCACACCACATCCACCCCGTCATATGGGTGTCTTGTACTGTATTCTGCATGGGGGGGGGTTTACCCCATCATGTGATGTAACCCCCTCCCCTCCCCCCCCCGTTGATGTAACGCATGATATCTTGCATGAACCCCCTCCCCCCCGCTGTAATATACTGTATCATACCTGGGATTTACCTCCTGTAATGTACTGTATCATACCTGGGATTTACCTCCTGTAATGTACTGTATCATACCTGGGATTTACCTCCTGTAATGTACTGTATCATACCTGGGATTTACCTCCTGTAATATACTGTATCATACCTGGGATTTACCTCCTGTAATATACTGTATCATACCTGGGATTTACCCCCTGTAATGTACTGTATCATACCTGGGATTTACCTCCTGTAATGTACTGTATCATACCTGGGATTTACCTCCTGTAATGTACTGTATCATACCTGGGATTTACCTCCTGTAATGTACTGTATCATACACAACCACATGGGTACAGTGGAGTGTAATGTCTGACTTCACGTTTTCTGTAGTCGTCACTGTGGATTGTAATGTCTGACTTCCCGTTTTCTGTAGTCGTGGTGTGTGTTTCAGTGGATCATCCTTGTGTGTGTGTGTCTGTGTATGTGTGTGTGTATGTGTGTATGTGTGTGTCTGTGTATGTGTGTGTGTGTGTGTATGTGTCTGTGTATGTGTGTGTGTGTGTGTGTGTGTGTGTGTGTGTGTGTGTGTATGTGTGTGTGTGTGTGTGTGTGTGTGTGTGTGTGTGTGTGTGTATGTGTCTGTGTGTGTGTGTGTGTGTATGTGTGTGTGTGTGTGTGTGTGTGTGTGTGTGTGTGTGTGTGTGTATGTGTCTGTGTATGTGTGTGTGTATGTGTCTGTGTATGTGTGTGTGTGTGTGTCTGTGTATGTGTCTGTGTATGTGTGTGTTAGTGTATGTGTGTGTGTGTGTGTGTGTATGTGTGCATGTGTGTGTGTGTCTGTGTATGTGTGTGTGTGTATGTGTGTGTATGTGTCTGTATGTGTGTGTGTATGTGTGTGTGTATGTGTATGTGTGTGTGGGTGTGTGTGTGTGTTTGTGTGTGTGTGTGTATGTGTGTGTGTATGTGTCTGTGTATGTGTGTGTGTGTGTGTCTGTGTATGTGTGTGTGTGTGTGTGTGTGTCTGTGTATGTGTGTGTGTATGTGTCTGTGTATGTGTGTGTGTGTATGTGTGTGTGTGTGTGTGTGTGTGTGTATGTGTCTGTGTATGTGTCTGTGTATGTGTGTGTGTATGTGTGTGTGTGTCTGTGTGTGTCTGTGTGTGTGTATGTGTGTGTGTGTATGTGTGTATGTGTGTATGTGTGTCTGTGTGTGTGTATGTGTGTGTGTGTATGTGTGTGTGTCTGTGTGTGTCTCCCGGTGTTGTTCACGTGTATGATACAGGTTCACATTCTGTTCTGGACAGGGAGGTCATCTCGGGGTCACAAGAGGTCACACACACACTACGACCTCTCCGAACTATATATATATATATATATATATATATATGTATATATATATATATATATATATATATATATATATATAAGTGTATATATATAAGTATATAAGTATAAGTATATTTACTTTTGCTCCCAGGGTCAAACTTGTCGAATTTTCCAGCGAGTTCTTCGAGAGTAGGCAACCCGCAAAGCCTCGCACTCCGTTTTCTTTGCTGAAGAAAATGGGGGGAGAGAGATTTTTCCCATGTGATAACTAGTGGTTCTTAGACCCGTGTCGGTGTGGGTTGGTGTAACACAGGGGGTGCGGGTTGTACTACGTAACCTTGATTTAGAGCGTTGGCGCAGAGAAGACGCTTCGGAGCCCGCCCGCGCGCCCCCCTGGAATCGTGGGAAATGGCGCACGTGATGGAGAGATGTTTGTAATGTGTTTCCCTCTTCCCCCAGCCATCACAAACGCTTAGATCATCAAATTAAATGTGATATAAAAATGATTATTTACAACACTTGGATGATAGAAAAGGTTATTGATTTTCCAAACATGCGAATTCCATTTGCTGTTTTTTTTTCAAGGGATTTTGACCTAGTGTCAGTGGGAGGATGAGTATAGGGTGTGTCTGTGGGGTTGGTTAGGGGGGAGGCCCATCATGATTTCGTACAATAGTGGGATTGGAAGCAAGTGAATGCTGAAGACTGTTGAATGTAGGGACGTTACACACACACAGACACACACAAGATTGGACGGGAATGTGTGATGATTAGACACACACACACACACACACACACACACACACACACACACACACACACACACACACACAGAGCTGTTTGGTCGAAGTAATTACAGACTAAAGAAGGAATGTCGGCCCTATTTACAATTTGGACACTAGGTGATTTTGGCTCCTTCTTAAGGACAAATGTCGAACCCTCCGCTCCACCTCACCCCCCTCACCCCCCCTCACCCCCCAGACCGGCTGTGCTGATAAACACCCCTCTCTTCCCCCCCCTTCCTTCCCCTCCACACACACACACACACACACACACACACATGGGGTAAATTGCCTGTAATTCCAGTTCTCCCATCACCACCACCCATCACCAGTGGCGCTGCCGTAGTGATGGTGGTGGGCACGACTGGCACCAAACCCCCCCCCCTTCCCCCTCCCTCCACTCCCCCCCCTCATCCCCCCCACCCCCATTTACCAAACCCCACCACCCCCCCCCCCATTTCTCAACCTCCACCACCCCATTACACGACTTCCTCCCGATTTCCTTTGCTTCCTATCACCCCATTTCCCGCCCCATCACCACCCCCCCTCCTCCCGCACCCCTTCCACACACTCAACCCTATTGCTGAATCGAATCTCAAAATTGAGCTGGAATATATATATATATATATATATATATATATATATATATATATATATATATATATATATATATATATATATATATATGTTTACCAAATGGCGTCGTAGCTTCGTCTCTTCGACGTATATCAAGTGACTGTTATATTTCTCTCTTGTGTCTCCCCTGATGATGATGTGATTATTACACGAAAGTGCACTTGGGAACTTTTCGTGTTTCATTTTCCCCCGTGGACTCATAGGAATATCTTAATCACGCGCAAAATTGTGATCCTTTCCAATATATATATATATATATATATATATATATATATATATATATATATATATATATATATATATATATATATATATATATTCTTTTCTTTCTTTCAAACTATTCGCCATTTCCCGCGTTAGCAAGGTAGCGTTTAGAACAGAGGACTGGGCCTCTGAGGGAATATATATATTTATATATATATATGATTTTTTTTCCATACATATTCGCCATTTCCTGCGTTAGCGAGGTAGCGTCAAGAACAGAGGACTGTGGCCTTAGACTGGGGGAATATCCTCACTTGGCCCCGTTCTCTGTTCCTTCTTTTGGGGAAGTAGTACAGGAGGGGAGGACTTCCAGCCTCCCTCCCGCTCCCTCCCCTTTTTAGTCGCCTTCTACGACACGCAGGGAATACGTGGCAAGTATTCTGCCTCCCCCCCCCCTCCTCCCCTGGGGTAATATTAAACACCTCGTAAACCTTGCGTCTGAACCAGGTAATGGCGTAGTTTGCCCCCATTGTGGAGTTAACTACCATTTAAGATACTCCAATTACCGCACCGTACAGAGGCCCTGTGGTTTGTCCCCCCCCATTTGATGTTTGTGTATGTGTGTGTGTGTGTGTGTGTGTGTATACACCTAATTCATGTATACATTGTGTGTTTGTGTATGTGTATGTGTTTGTATGCGTGTATGTGTGTGCATGTATGTGTGTGTGTATGTATGTGTGTGTGTATGTATGTGTGTGTGTGTGTATTGTGTGTGTGTGTGTGTGTGTGTGTGTGTGTGTGTATGGTGTACACCTGATTCATGTACACAAAGCTGTTATTAATCTCTAGTGTTGGATACACTTACCCAGATGGTCGGCAGTACACGACCAGACCCAGCCGCTCATCAGAGGCAGGGGTCGTCAATTCTCAAGTCACGCACATGCGTGGATATTGTGTTTATTATACATGTGATGTATACGACATACGCATACACCACCATACGACCCTTATACGACCTACCCATACACCACCATACGACCCTTATACGACCTACCCATACACCACCATACGACCCTTATACGACCTATCCATACACCACCATACGACCCCCCTTACACTATGATGTATGGGGAAGTATACGACCTACCCATACACCACCATACGACCCTCATACGACCCCTATACGACCTACCCATACACCACCATACGACCCTCATACGACCCCTATACGACCTACCCATACACCACCATACGACCCTCATACGACCCCTATACGACCTACCCATACACCACCATACGACCCCTATACACCACCATACGACCCTCATACGACCCCTATACAGCCTACCCATACACTACCATACGA
>NC_092268.1:5202850-5217850 GCF_036320965.1 Panulirus ornatus
GAGGAGGGGAGGGGAGGTGAGGGGAGGGTTGTGCTTGGCCATAGCGTCGGGGGAGGGGGGCGGGGTGGGGGGGGGGCGGGGTGGGGGGGGGGGGGTGTTTGCATAATGGCGAGCCAGCCGGAGAAGCGTTTTCCGCGCGATAAACCTACCCTCCTTCCCCTCCCTCCTTCCCCTCTCTTCCCCTCGTCCCTCCTTCCTCCTCCTCCCCTTTTAGGTCGTCGTGTGTGTGTGTGTCCATCCCGCCTTTAGGGGTGGAGGATAGTAAGGGGAAGTGAGGGGGTGAGGGGAGGCTGAGCATACACACACACACACATATTTCCCCTCTAGTATATTCTTGACCCCTCCCCCCCCAGGGTTATACAGCCTTACACTGTTAGCAGTGACTTACCTACAACCCCTCCCCTCCCCTCCTCCCCTCAGCAGTGCCTTGTGGCTACACCGGCACTGCTCACACCCCTCACACACAGACGACAGAACTCGCTGGGGGGGGGGGGGGTTCGAACTCACGGGTCGGGGGGTGGGGAGGGGGTCGCCGCCACCCCCTCCCCTCCCTCTCCCCTCCCTCGATTTCGCGGGTACGTTTCGCGCCATAAAACGGAACCTGGAGACGCGTTGGATACTGTGTGAAACTGCGTTGAAACTGGTGGGCCAGAACGTGTTTCACTCCCCTCATTGTGAAACTTGAGGGGAAGTGACGTGGTCTGTACGAGGGGAAGTGACGTGGTCTGTACGAGGGGAAGTGACATGGTCTGTTTGAGGGGTACTGACGTGGTGTGTACGAGGGATAGTGATGTGGTCTGTACGAGGGGAAGTGATGTGGCCTGTACGAGGGGAAGTGACGTGGTCTGTTTGAGGGGTACTGACGTGGTGTGTACGAGGGGTAGTGATGTGGTCTGTACGAGGGGAAGTGATGTGATCTGTACCAGGGAAAGTGACGTGGTCTGTACGAGGGGAAGTGACATGGTCTGTTTGAGGGAAAGTGACGTGGTCTGTACGAGGGGAAGTGAACGTGGTCTGTACGAGGGGTAGTGACGTGCTCTGTACGAGGGGAAGTGACGTGATCTGTACCAGGGGAAGTGACGTGGTCTGTACGAGGGGAAGTGACATGGTCTGTTTAAGGGAAAGTGACGTGGTCTGTACGAGGGGAAGTGATGTGGTCTGTACGAGGGGAAGTGACGTGGTCTGTACGAGGGGAAGTGACATGGTCTGTTTGAGGGGAAGTGACGTGGTCTGTACGAGGGGAAGTGACATGGTCTGTTTGAGGGGAAGTGAGGGGAGACAGTCTCTCACTTAAAAGAGATGGTATGAAAATAATGAGGTAGTGAATGACGTACGTACATACGTCACTAGATAGATAGATAGAGATAGATAGAGAGAGAGAGAGGTGGTCTGCGTCTGTTAGTGTCGGTAAGGACCAGTGTTATGTGCGGAAGGAAGGTGATGTCGCCCTTACGCCTCAGTGCTCCTTCCTGTTCACACTCTCTCCCGTTATTTCAACGGTACCGTGAACCCCCTAGGGTACGACGGTACGATCCTGGGGTACGACGGTACGATACCGGGGTACGACGGTACGATCCTGGGGTACGACGGTACGATCCTGGGGTACGACGGTACGATCCTGGGGTACGACGGTACGATACCGGGGTACGACGGTACGATCCTGGGGTACGACGGTACGATCCTGGGGTACGACGGTACGATCCTGGGGTACAACGGTACGATCCTGGGGTACGACGGTACGATCCTGGGGTACGACGGTACGATCCTGGGGTACAACGGTACGATCCTGGGTACGACGGTACGATCCTGGGTACGACGGTACGATCCTGGGGTACAACGGTACGATCCTGGGGTACGACGGTACGATCCTGGGGTACGACGGTACGATCCTGGGGTACAACGGTACGATCCTAGGGTACGACGGTACGATCCTGGGGTACGACGGTACGATCCTGGGGTACAACGGTACGATCCTGGGGTACGACGGTACGATCCTGGGGTACGACGGTACGATCCTGGGGTACAACGGTACGATCCTGGGGTACGACGGTACGATCCTGGGGTACGACGGTACGATCCTGGGGTACGACGGTACGATCCTGGGGTACGACGGTACGATACCGGGGTACGACGCTACGATCCTGGGGTACGACGGTACGATCCTGGGGTACGACGGTACGATCCTGGGGTACGACGGTACGATACCGGGGTACGACGGTACGATCCCGGGGTACGACGGTACGATCCCGGGGTACGACGGTACGATCCTGGGGTACGACGGTACGATCCTGGGGTACGACGGTACGATCCTGGGGTACGACGGTACGATCCTCGAGTACAGGGATGACCTGACCTTTAAGGTACAGGTCAAAGGTCATTATATCATACCCCAGAGCCAAATCCTTGTCTAAGATTTTGAACTTAATATCTTTAAACAAATTAGAGAATTATTATTATTATTATGATTATTATTATTATTATTATTATTATTATTATTATTATTATTATTATTATTATTGTTATTATTATTATTGTTACTATTATTACTATTATTATTTTTATTACTACTACTACTACTACCACTATAACTACTGCTATTACTACTACTACTTCTATCTATCTATCTATCTATCTATCTATCTATCGTTTGATGGACAAAATTGGTTCGTGGTTGAAGGGTTTATTTTGTCTCGTGTGATTGTGTTTATTTATTTATCTCCGATCCCTCCATTAAACCGTAAACATATTATTATATTTATCAGGAATTAAAGAGAGAATTTCCTGTATAAAGCAGAATTACACCGTGGAATAGTTTTAATACCGGGTTGTATATTAGATGAATCGTGATTACGTTATGTGGGAGAGACGCGTTGATGCGTCTCCGTCTATGTGATGTAGGATTTCGTAAATTCCTTGTAGACGCAGAAGCCGATCTGCTACAACGACCGGATGTGTGGTATTTAATCCCCTGTGCAGCGGGTTACATAGTAGAGAATCGACTGTAACACCGGGTCGTGTAATGGAGAACTTACATAGTAGAGATTCGACTATAACAACGGGTTGTGTAATAAAGAAATTACACAGTAGAGGTTTGACTATAACAACGGGTTGTGTAATGGAGAACTTACATAGTGGAGAATCGACTATAACACCGGGTCTTACATTAAAGGACTCACACAGTAGAGAATCGACTGTAACACCGGGTCGTGTAATAGAGAACTTACATAGTAGAGATTCGACTATAACAACGGGTTGTGTAATAAAGAAATTACACAGTAGAGATTTGACTATAACAACGGGTTGTGTAATGGAGAACTTACATAGTAGAGAATCAACTATAACACTGGGTCGTGTATTAGAGAACTCACACAGTAGAGAATCGACTGTAACACCGGGTCGTGTAATGGAGAACTTACATAGTAGAGATTCGATTATAACAACGGGTTGTGTAATAGAGAACTTACATAGTAGAGAATCGACTGTAACACCGGGTCGTGTAATGGAGAACTTACACAGTAGACATTCGATTATAACAACGGGTTGTGTAATAGAGAACTTACATAGTAGAGATTCGATTACAACAACGGGTTGTGTAATAGAGAATTTACATAGTAGAGAATCGACTGTAACACCGGGTCGTGTAATAAAGAATTTACACAGTAGAGATTCGACTATAACAACGGATTGTGTAATAGAGAACTTACATAGTAGAGATTCGATTATAACAACGGGTTGTGTAATAGAGAATTTACACAGTGGAGAATCAGCAATAACAACGGGTTGTGTGATAGAGAATTTACACAGTAGAGATTCGACCATAACAACGGGTTGTGTAATGGAGACGCATGGCGATTTAAGTCCTACTCGACGGGTCAGCCTGAGTAGGATTACGGAGGTCAAGGTAGGTCAGACAAGGTGTAGTTTAGTGGTTTGAATGGTAGTCCTGGCTGTGTGAACCCCCCACCCCAAGATTAACATGTTAAATCCTCCTCTCTCTCCCGTTATCTAACACCACCCCAGATTGACATGGGGAGAGAGAGAGAGAGAGAGAGAGAGAGAGAGAGAGAGAGAGCCAACCATGGTTTACAGTCTCTCTTAAATCCCTAATGACCACTGCTGGTGTGTGTGTCTGTGTGTGGGTGGGTGGGAGAGGCTCTCCCTCACTCCCCTTCCCCTCCCCTCTCCCCCCGGTGACTTCATCACCCTCCCCATCAAGATAACTCTCTCCCCTCTCCTCTCCCCTCTCCTCTCCCCGCCTCTCCCCAGGATGGCTGGGGAGTACGCTATTCAAGGGGTGAATATTTTTGGCTGTGTGGTTTTTTTTGGGGGGGGAGAGAAGATTAACCTTGTCCCGGGCTGGTATTTGGCGAATATTGCCGTGTATTGGGAGAATATTCGTACCGAATGACCCAAATATTTTGGGAATAGTATTGTTTACAAGGATTATGAGAGTATTACTGAATATTATCAAGTGTTTGGTGAATATTACCTACTGAATATTATCAAGTGTTTGGTGAATATTTCCTACTGAATATTATCAAGTGTTTGGTGAATATTACCTACTGAATATTATCAAGTGTTTGGTGAATATTACCTACTGAATATTGTCAATTGTTTGGTAAATATTACCTTCTGAATATTATCGTGTTTGGTTAATATTACCTACTGAATATTATCAAGTGTTTGGTTAATATTACCTACTGAATATTATCAAGTGTTTGGTGAATATTACCTACTGAATATTATCAAGTGTTTGGTAAATATTGGTGAATATTACCAAATATTTGGGAATGTGCATGGTCATTACTGAGAGTAATTGGAAAATATTGATAAGTGGGTCTGAATATTTGAGGTGGAAGGTTGAATATTTGGCAAGTATTCTACGGATATTAGCGAGTATTGCCAAATATTCAAGGGTCGTACCGTCGTGCTGAAGGGTCGTACCGTCGTGTGCTCAAGGGTCGTACCGTCGTGTGTTCAAGGGTCGTACCGTCGTGTGTTCAAGGATCGTACCGTCGTGTGTTCAAGGGTCGTACCGTCGTGTGTTCAAGGGTCGTACCGTCGTGTGTTCAAGGGTCGTACCGTCGTGTGTTCAAGGGTCGTACCGTCGTGTGTTCAAGGGTCGTACCGTCGTGTGTTCAAGGGTCGTACCGCCGTGTGTTCAAGGGTCGTACCGTCGTGTGTTCAAGGGTCGTACCGTCGTGTGTTCAAGGGTCGTACCGTCGTGTGTTCAAGGGTCGTACCGTCGTGTGTTCAAGGGTCGTACCGCCGTGTGTTCAAGGGTCGTACCGTCGTGTGTTCAAGGATCGTACCGTCGTGTGTTCAAGGGTCGTACCGTCGTGTGTTCAAGGGTCGTACCGTCGTGTGTTCAAGGGTCGTACCGTCGTGTGTTCAAGGGTCGTACCGTCGTGTGTTCAAGGGTCATACCGTGAACGCCACTGCGACGGTACATGTCCGCCCTTATTTCAACAGCATCTTGCTGAGTCATGATGACCGTTAGTGACGTCACGGGCTTCCTCATGACGTCACGTGGTTTCCTGGTCTTGTGACGTCATCCTCGTGGGTGGGGGGAGGGGAGGGGAGGGGGGAAGTCTTCCAGGAATTCCCACGCGCTGGCCTGGGGTGTGTGTGCGTGTGTGTGTGTATGATAAGGTCAGGTCAAGGGTCACGTGTGGGGGGGTGGTTGGGGTCGTGTGTGTGTGTGTGTATGATAAGGTCAGGTCAAGGGTCACGTGTGGGGGTGGTTGGGGTCGTGTGTGTATGTATGATAAAGTCAGGTCAAGGGTCACGTGTGGGGTGGGTGGTTGGGGTCGTGTGTATGTGTGTGTG
This sequence comes from Panulirus ornatus, assembly GCF_036320965.1. Taxonomy (NCBI): domain Eukaryota; kingdom Metazoa; phylum Arthropoda; class Malacostraca; order Decapoda; family Palinuridae; genus Panulirus; species Panulirus ornatus. The sequence goes on from NC_092268.1 coordinate 5,208,680, forward strand.
TGTGTGTGTGTGTATGATAAGGTTAGGTCAAGGGTCACGTGTGGGGTGGGTGGGGGGCTGGTTGGGGTCGTGTGTGTGTATGATAAGGTCAGGTCAAGGGTCACGTGTGGGGTGGGTGGGGGGGGATGGTTGGGGTCGTGTGTATGTGTGTGTGTGTGTGTGTGTGTATGATAAGGTCAGGTCAAGGGTCACGTATGTTGGGTGGTTGGGGTCGTGTGTGTGTGTGAGGTCAAGATGGGTCAGGTCACGCGGCGAGGGGGGGGAGGTGTCAGGTTGACGTGAAGACGAAGGTCATGTCTGTGGTCACGGCAAGGTCAGGTTGTAGTTGTGAAGGTCACACGGGGGAGGTGAGGTCACACGGGGAGGTCAGGTCACACGTGGAGGTTGATAGGTCAGAGGTCACGCGTGTGTGAGGGGGGGGGGGGGAGTAGACGTAGGTAAACCTGGGTGGTAAACACCGTAGAGTTAGACATGACCTGTGATCAAGTCTACTCCATCTACTTAACATATCTACTCCATCTACTTACATGTCTACTCCATCTACTTATATATCTTCATCTGCCTACATATCTACATCTCTCCATCTACTTACATATCTTCTCCATCTACTTACATATATCTCCATCTACTTGCATATCTACTCAATCTCTCTCTATCTACTTACATATCTCCCCCATCTCTCCATCTGCTTACATATCTACTCCATATCTCTCCATCTACTTACATATCTACTCCATCTCTCTCCATCTACTTACATATCTCCTCCATCTCTCCCTCCCTCCCACGAACAGTTGACCCCCTGGGTCATGGTGTTCCTCCATCTACACTCCCTTAATTACCGTCTACCTCCAGTCTTCCATCTACCTTAACCTGCTCTCTCCCTCTCCCTCCTTCCTTCTACCTAATGGACAAGGCGAGGGGCGGCTCGTAAACATGTGACCTTGTGATTAACGACGGCTCGTGTGGTTAAGGGGGAGGAGGGGGAGATGAGGGGAAGGGGGTTTGTGGGGTGGGGGTTTCAGCCTCCTTCCCCCTCCCCTCCCCTCCCCTCCCCTCCCCCACCCCTGATATGTGATACTAGTCATGTTGGAGAGAGTGTTGGGGGAGGGGGTGTGTTAGTTGGTGGGGGGAGAAGAGGGGGTGTTGGAGGTCGGGGGAGGGGAAGGGGGTGTTAGTTGGTGGGGGAGAGGAGTGGGGTGTTGGAGATTGGGGAGGGGAAAGGGGGTGTTAGTTGGTGGGGGGGGAGGGGAGGGGTGTTGGAGATTGGGGAGGGGAGAGGGGATGTTGGAGGTCGGGGAGGGGAGGAGAGGGGGTGTTGGAGATCGGGAGGGAAGGGGGTGTTGGAGGTCGGGGAGGGGAGGGGGTGTTGGAGGTGGGGTGTTAGTTAGGCAATAAATAATATATATTATTTATTGTCTTTATGATTATCTTTAATTGATATAATGATTATTATAATATTATTATATATATATATATATATATATATTATATATATAAATATATATATATATATATATATATATAATAATATATATATCTTAGGTATTTACGGAAGCAAACTTTATTATTATACATCTCACACCACGTGTTACACCACACCCTCACGTGCCATGCCACCACGTGTAACATCACACACCCTCACGTGCCATGCCACCACGTGTAACATCACACACCCCCCACGTGCCATGCCACCACGTGTAACACCACACCCCCCACGTGCCATGCCACCACGTGTAACACCACACACCCCCCACGTACCATACCACCACGTGTAACACCACACCCCCCACGTGCCATGCCACCACGTGTAACACCACACACCCTCACGTGCCATACCACCACGTGTAACACCACACCCCCCACGTGCCATGCCACCACGTGTAACACCACACACCCCCCACGTGCCATACCACCACGTGTAATACCACACCCCCCACGTACCATACCACCACGTGTAACACCACACCCCCCCACGTGCCATACCACCACGTGTAACACCACACACCCCCCATGTGCCATACCACCACGTGTAACACCACACACCCCCCACGTACCATACCACCACGTGTAACACCACCCCCCCTCACGTACCATACCACCACGTGTAACACCACACACCCCCACGTGCCATACCACGACGTGTAACACCACACACCCTCACGTGCCATACCACCACGTGTAACACCACACCCCCCCACGTGTAACAACACACCCGCACGTGCCATGCCACCACGTGTAACACCACACACACACCCCCCACGTGCCATACCACTACGTGTAACACCACACCCCCACGTGCCATACCACCACGTGTAACACCACACACCCCCACGTGCCATACCACCACGTGTAACACCACACACCCCCCACGTGCCATACCACCACGTGTAACACCACACACCCCACGTGCCATACCACCACGTGTAACACCACACACACACCCCCCACCATACCACCACGTGTAACACCACACACCCCCCACGTGCTATACCACCACGTGTAAACCCCCCCCCACGTGCCATACCACCACGTGTCGTACCTAATAATAACCCAACCTTCTCTTCTCTCTCCCCCTCTCTCTTTCTCCCTCCTGCGCGTCGTGCTGCCCCATCGTGTTGCGCGTCGTGCTGCCCACAGAGCGAGAAGAACGAGGTGAAGCAGAAGTGGGCATCCCGCCTGCTGGGGAAGTTGAGGAAGGACATCACACAGGAGTGTCGCGAGGACTTCGTACTCTCCATCACAGGCAAGAAGCCAGCCATGTGTGTCCTCTCCAACCCGGACCAGAAGGGCAAGATGAGACGCATTGACTGTCTACGTCAAGCTGATAAGGTGACCAACCCACACTCTCACACACACTCACACTCACACTCACACTCACACACTGGTCAACCCACACTCTCACACACACACTGGTCAACTCACACCCCACACTCTCTCACACACTCTCACACTGGTCAACCCGCACCCCACACTCACACACTCACTCACTGGCCAACCCGCACCTCACACTCTCACACACTCACACTCACACACACTGGCCAACCCGCACCCCACACTCTCACACTCACACACACTCACTGGTCAACCCGCACTCTCACACTCACACACACTCACTGGCCAACCCACACCTCACACTCACACACACACACACACACACACACACACACACACACACTGGTCAACCCACACTCTCACACACACTCTCACACTCACTCACACTGACCAACCCGCACCCCACACTCTCACACACTGGCCAACCTCAACTACCCTGACCCCAAACCCCCCCTTACCTAAACCTCATGACCTAAATGCTTGTCTATAACGACCCAATAGCTTGTTTGCAGGTCCCTCTTGCCCTTTTAAGGTAACAGCCCGTTAATGATAGGTAAATGAACCGTTTGAGGATGTAAGGTAAAGAGGGTCGTTAGGTAAGGTAAAGGGTAAAGGGGGAGTCATTGGAGAGGAGAGACCACAGAAGACCTGATGGTCTATGACCAACCAGGTCTTCTGTGTGGTAGATACAAGACGGTACAGCAGAAGGCCCCCCCCCCCCACCACTATATAGATGGAGACAAGACAGCAGAAGGCCCCCCACCCACCCACTACTATATAGATGGAGACAGGACAGTACAGCAGAAGGCCTCCTCCTCCCCACCCACTACTATATAGATGGAGACAGGACAGCAGAAGGCTCCTCCTCCCCACCCACCACTATATAGATGGAGACAAGACAGTACAGCAGAAGGCCGGCTCCTCCCCACCCACCACTATATAGATGGAGACAAGACAGTACAGCAGAAGGCCTCCTCCCCTCCCCACCCACCACTATATAGATGGAGACAGGACAGTACAGCAGAAGGCCCCCCCCACCCACCACTATATAGATGGAGACAGGACAGTACAGCAGAAGGCCCCCCCCCACCCACCACTATATAGATGGAGACAGGACAGTACAGCAGAAGGCCCCCCCCACCCACCCACCACTATATAGATGGAGACAGGACAGTACAGCAGAAGGCTCCTCACCTCCCCACCCACCACTATATAGATGGAGATAGGACAGTACAGCAGAAGGCTCCTCCCCACCCACCACTATATAGATGGAGACAGGACAGTACAGCAGAAGGCCTCCTCCTCCCCACCCACCACTATATAGATGGAGACAGGACAGTACAGCAGAAGGCCTCCTCCTCCCCACCCACCACTATATAGATGGAGACAGACCAGTACAGCAGAAGGCTCCTCCCCTCCCCACCCACCACTATATAGATGGAGACAGGACAGTACAGCAGAAGGCTTCTCCTCCTCCCCACCCACCACTATATAGATGGAGACAGGACAGTACAGCAGAAGGCTCCTCCTCCCCACCCACCACTATATAGATGGAGACAGGACAGTACAGCAGAAGGCTCCTCCTCCTCCCCACCCACCACTATATAGATGGAGACAATTACAGTAAAGCAAGGTTACATTATCTTAATTTGAACAGGATAATTTGATAATGTAATTAAAGTAATTGTTAGAGCATTAATGTAATCCCTTGTGTCCCGGGGTGTGAGGTTGGGTGATTAGGGGAGCGCGAAGGGAGGGGAGTATGGGACAGGGAAGGGGATGGGAGGGAAGATGGGATACACCCTTGGGACTTTGATGGGACGGGTGCAGTGTGTGTGTGGGATGCCTGGGGTCCCAGCGCCCATAGAGATGGCGTCGTAAACATGATATTCTCCCACATGACGACCCCATCTCTCTCCCCACAGCACAACTTTCCCATCCCCTCCCCACTCTCTCTCTCCCCACAGCACAGCTTTCCCATCCCCTCCCCACTCTCTCTCCCCACAGCACAGCTTTCCCATCCCCTCCCCACTCTCTCTCTCCCCACTCTCTCTCCCCACTCCTCTCCCCACAGCACAGCCTTCCCATCCCCTCCCCACTCTCTCTCCCCACAGCACAGCTTTCCCATCCCCTCCCCACTCTCTCTCCCCACTCTCTCTCTCCCCACTCTCTCTCCCCAGGCAGCCATACACTCCCCAGTTCTCCCATCCCACCACAACACACACACACTTTCCTTTACCCAAATTTGATGTTTTATTCTATTAAAAATTTGTCTTTGTTGAAGATGTTGTTGTGTGTGTGTGTGTGTGTGTGTGTGTGTGTGTGTGTGTGTGTGTTCTCACTGTACACTGTCACTGTCATAGTGACAGTGTACAGCACCCGCTGTCACTGTCACTATGACAGTGATGGCTGGCCAGTCACCAACCATCTTTGATATAGTGTGTGTGACCTGCATCATCCACCATCCCATTTTCATTCACCATCCCATTTTCCATTGAGGTGATAGTGAAGAGCCATCTATGTCTCACTATCTTCTGGTGTCGTGATGGTGACATGGTCATTGTCACCATCCTCTCTCATGGTGGTAGACACACCCATCTACTCACTATCATTTCATAGTGAGTAGATGATCAACCTAAAATTAAATGGGGTAGGGAAGATGAGGGATAAATGTATTATGATTTTGAGTTATTTACACTCCGTTCTCTTTCTCCCCCCACTTTCCCTCCACGTTTCCCTCCGCGCAGGTGTGGCGGCTTGACCTGGTGATGGTGATCCTCTTCAAGTCCATCCCGCTGGAGTCCACAGATGGTGAGCGCCTGGAGAAGTCCCCAGATTGTTTACATCCAGCCCTGTGCGTCAACCCATACCACATCAATGTATCCGTCCGCGAGCTAGATCTATACTTGTCCAACTTCATCACGATGAACGGTAAGTGAGCAGCACGCTACATCATCTTCACTATGGATTGCTGTTCGTGTACACAGTTCCTCACATCATCTTCACTATGGATTGCTGTTCGTGTACACAGTTACACAACATCTTCACTATGGCTTGCTGTTCGTGTACACAGTTCCTCACATCATCTTCACTATGGCTTGCTGTTCGTGTACACAGTTCCTCACATCATCTTCACTATGGATTGCTGTTCGTGTACACAGTTACACAACATCTTCACTATGGATTGCTGTTCGTGTACACAGTTCCTCACATCTTCACTATGGATTGCTGTTCGTGTACACAGTTCCTCACATCATCTTCACTATGGATTGCTGTTCGTGTACACAGTTACTCTCATCATCACTATGGTTGTGTGTGTGTGTATATATATATATGCATAGCTACACACAACATCTTCACTGTGGTTGTGTGCGTGTGTGTGTGCATAGCTACACACATCATCTTCACTATGGATTGCTGTTCGTGTACACAGTTCCTCACATCATCTTCACTATGGCTTGCTGTTGGTGTACATAGTTACACAACATCTTCACTATGGCTTGCTGTTCGTGTACACAGTTCCTCACAACATCTTCACTATGGCTGTGTATTTATACTGATGGACACAGTTTTCACTATGGCTTCATGTACACATAGATACTCATTCCGTTTTCTTTCTAAGTGTTTAAAGCTACCACCACTTCCATTATGGCTTTATAAAGGTACAAACCGTGTTTACAGTGGTTCTATGAAGGTGCTTATTCCATTTTCCCTACGATTCTATAAAGGTATTCTTTCCATCTTCACTATGGCTCTCTATATACATTGGAATCAACGTCTTTCATACGAAATGTCATCGGGAAACACTATTTCACGGTTAGAAAACGGGCTGCCGGTTGCCATGTTGGCCTGTGATGAAAATGTTTTAAAAACTGTTTGGAAGATTGAAGGCGTGTGGCCACCATTACCCCTTCGAATCCACTTTGGAATGATATAGAAAATGGGGTGCGACTCGCGATGTTGTATGCTCAACGGCCGTTGTAACGGTCACTCATGATTTGAATTCAAAACCACAAGACCACGTGACTCATTAGCTGTTTTTGGTCATAACTAATTAGAGAACTAATTAATTACTTAATTATGTATCTGATGATCAATAGCGACAATTGATAATTACTATTTCCCCCCCCCCCCATTACTTGATATCGCCGTTTCCCGCGTCAGCGAGGTAGCGCCAGGAAACAGACGAAGAATGGCCCATACACTCGTATACACATATGTATACATAGATGCCCGTACACCTACATATACTGACATGTATACATACATATCATCATATACACAGACATGTATACATACATATCATCATATACACAGACATGTATACATACATATCATCATATACACAGACATGTATACATACATATCATCATATACACAGACATATACATGTGTACACACGTACATATACACACACTTGCTTGCCTTCGTCCATTCCATACACATTGATGGATTTGTAATTTATTCGTTTGATACAAAATGTTTATTTATCGACCTAGAAAATTTACTGTGTATAAATTTGATTATATATGTGTGTGTTGAAGAAAGAAAATATATGTAAACAACCTCTTTACGTCAGGTGGGGGGGGGGCACAAAAAATATTTTATATAAACTTTGTATTATTTATGGTGTGGGGTGGGGGGGGGGGGAATTTATATGGAGAGTGTTTGGTGATATAGCGCGCTAGAGGGAGCGAGAGCCGGCTATATATATATATATATATATATATATATATATATATATATATATATATATATATATATATATATATATATATATATATATTCCTATGAGTCCAGGGGGGAATATGAAAGACGAAAAGTTGCCAAGTGCACTTTCGTGTAATAATCACATCATCAGCTTCGTCTCTTCGATGTATATTTCTTGTGTCTCCCCTGATAATGTGATTATGACACGAAAGTGCACTTGGCAACTTATCCTGTTTCATTTTACCCCCCGTGGACTCATAGGAATATACTTGATCACGCGCAAAATTGTGATCCTTTCCAATATATATATATATATATATATATATATATATATATATATATATATATATATATATATATATATATATATATATATATATCGATTGCCTGGTGGGCAACCACCCGGCCATCTTTCACTATAGGGACACAGTTTACGTCATCTGTGATTACAACGAATAGTTTCGATCCTTCTGTACGCCCTCCACGCCCCTCCACGCCCCCCACGCCCCCCGCGCGCCCCTGCCTCCCGTTTTTTGTGGTCGTATTGTCTGTGTGTGTGTGTGTGTGTGTGTGTGTGTTAGCAGGCGTAGTTTAGTGTTATAGCTGGCAACCCGCTGACAAGATCTGATACGCCATGTAAACAGTTCGGCATCCATATATATATTTATATTTATACATATTTATCTTACGGCTCAGAGAGAGGAAGGATCGTTAGGAGTTATCGACCATACGTCCTCTCCCTGCGGGTGGGGCATAGCATTGTCTTGCCTCCTGTGGGAATATATGGTGTACACGTCTCTTCTTGTGTTGATTATAATGTATATTTCTCGCCTAGTGTGTGGGGGGGGGGGAGGTCCTTTTTTTTAACATAAATATTTACGTAATGTATATATATATATATATATATATATATATATATATATATATTCCTATGAGTCTAGCTTCGTCTCTTCGATGTATATCAAGTGACTGTTATATTTCTCTCTTGTGTCTCCCCTGATGATGATGTGATTATGACACGAAAGTGCACTTGGCAACTTATCCTGTTTCATTTTCCCCCGTGGACTCATATATATATATATATATATATATATATATATATATATATATATATATATATATTTTTTTTTTTTTTCCGTCAGAAGTTTATTTGTAATTGTACTTCAGTTTCTTAAAAGAATGTAATTACAATCGTAATTACTTTTGTGTTCGTATTGATCTAATTAACCTTTCATGATATCAGTAAACATTAATGGAACCATACTTTTATTTTGGAGGAGCTAAATTACTTTTTGGAGGAGCTAAATTACTTTTTGGAGGAGCTAAATTACTTTTTGGAAGAGCTAAATTACTTTTTGGAGGAGCTAAATTACTTTTTTGGAGGAGCTAAATTACTTTTTGGAAGAGCTAAATTACTTTTTGGAGGAGCTAAATTACTTTTTTGGAGGAGCTAAATTACTTTTTGGAGGAGCTAAATTACTTTTTGGAGGAGCTAAATTACTTTTTTGGAGGAGCTAAATTACTTTTTGGATGAGCCAAATTACTTTTTGGAGGAGCTAAATTACTTTTTGGAGGAGCTAAATTACTTTTTGGAGGAGCTAAATTACTTTTTTGGAGGAGCTAAATTAC
>NC_092268.1:5569465-5621965 GCF_036320965.1 Panulirus ornatus
ATATATGGTGTGGGAGGCAAGTTGTTAGAAGCAGTGAAAAGTTTTTATCGAGGATGTAAGGCATGTGTACGTGTAGGAAGAGAGGAAAGTGATTGGTTCTCAGTGAATGTAGGTTTGCGGCAGGGGTGTGTGATGTCTCCATGGTTGTTTAATTTGTTTATGGATGGGGTTGTTAGGGAGGTGAATGCAAGAGTTTTGGAAAGAGGGGCAAGTATGAAGTCTGTTGTGGACGAGAGAGCTTGGGAAGTGAGTCAGTTGTTGTTCGCTGATGACACAGCGCTGGTGGCTGATTCATGTGAGAAACTGCAGAAGCTGGTGACTGAGTTTGGTAAAGTGTGTGAAAGAAGAAAGTTAAGAGTAAATGTGAATAAGAGCAAGGTTATTAGGTACAGTAGGGTTGAGGGTCAATTCAATTGGGAGGTGAGTTTGAATGGAGAAAAACTGGAGGAAGTGAAGGTACACTTCCTCTACCACTTCTGAAACCACACTGCTCTTCCCCAATCTGATGCTCTGTACATGCCTTTGCCCTTTCAATCAATACCCTCCCATATAATTTCCCAGGAATACTTGACAAACTTACACCTCTGTAGTTTGAACACTTACCTTTATCCCCTTTGCCTTTGTACAATGACACTATGCATGCATTCCGCCAATCCTCAGGCACTTCACCATGAAACATACATACTCTGAATATCCTTACCAACCAATCAACAACACAGTCACCCCCTTTTTTAATAAATTCCTCTGCAGTACCATCCAAACCTGCCACCTTGCTAGCTTTCATCTTCCACAAAGCTTTCACAACCTCTTCTCTGTTTACCAAACCATTCTCACTGACCCTCTCACTACACACACCACTTCTACCAAAACACCCTATTTCTGCCACTCTATCATCAGACACGTTCAACAAACCTTCAAAATACTCACTCCATCTCCTCACTTCATCACTACTTTTTATTACTTCCCATTAGCCCCCTTCACTGATGTTCCCATTTGTTCTCTCGTCTTATGTGCTTCATTAACTCCTCCAAAAATCTTTTTATTCTCCCTAAAATTTAATGATACTCTCTCACCCCAAATCTCATTTGCTCTCTTTTTCATCTCTTGCACCTTTCTTTTGACCTCCTGCCACTTTATTTTATACATCTTCCAGTCATTCGCACTGCTTGCCTGCAGAAATCTTCCAAACGCCTCTCTCTTCTCTCTCACTAACAGTCTTACTTCCTCCCACCACTCACTACCCTTTATTAATCTGCCCACTTCCCACCTATCTCATGCCATAAGCATCTTTTGCGCAAGCCATCACTGCTTCCCTAAGTACATCCCATTCCTCCACCATTCCCCTTATGTCATTTGCTCTCACTTTTTTCCATTCTGCACTTCATCTCTCCTGGTACTACCTCACACAAGTCTCCTTCCCAAGCTCACTTACTCTGACCATTCTCTTCACCCCAACATTCTTCTTTTCTGAAAACCTTTACAGATCTTCTCCTTCGCCTCCACAAGATAATGATCAGACACCCTCCAGTTGCCCCTCTCAGCACATTAACATATACAAACCTATACATTTCACCATATACATACATGTACATACACAGACATATACATATATATACATGCACAAATCAATACTTGCTGCCTTCATCCATTCCTGTTGCCACCCCACCACACATGAAGTGGCACCCCCCTCTCCCCATGCATGTGTGAGGTAGTGCTGGGAAAAGAACAAAAGGCCACATTTGTTCACACTGTCTTTAGCTGTCATGTGTAATGCACCAAAACCATAGCTCCCTTTCCACATCCAGGTCCCAAAAAACTTTCCAAGGTTTACCCCAGATGCTTCACATGCCTTGGTTCAATCCATTGACAGCATGTCAACCCCGGTATATCACATTGTATATCACTCACTCTGTCCCTTGCACGCCTTTCACCCTCTTGTATGTTTAGGCCCTGATCGCTAAAAATCTTTTTCACTCCATCCTTCCACCTCCAATTTGGTCTCCCACTTCTTGTTCCCTCCACCTCTGACACATATATCCTCTTTGTCAATCTTTCCTCACTCATTCTCCCTTTCCTCACTCATTCTCCCTTGTGACCAAACCATCTCAAAACACCCTCTTCTGCTCTCTCAACCACACTCTTTTTATTACCATCTCTTTTACCCTTTCATCACTTAATCAAACCACCTCACACCACATATTGTCCTCAAACATTTCATTTGTAGCACTTCCACCCTCCTCTGCACAACTCTACCTATAGCCCATGCCTCACAACCATATAACATTGTTGGAACCACTATTCCTTCAAACATACCCATTTTTGCTGTCCGAGGGAATGTCCCCAATCACCAGTCCTTTTTCAGCACACAAATCCACAAGCTCTTTACCATTTCTATTTACAACACTAAACACCCCATGTACACCAATTATACCCTCAACAGCCACATTACTTATCTTTGCATTCAAATCACCAATCACAATAACCCAGTCTTGTGTATCAAAGCTGCTAACATACTCATTTAGGTGCTCCCAAAACACTTTCCTCTCATGATCTTTCTTCTCATGACCAGGTGCAGAGGAACCAATATTCACCCATCTCTCTCCAACCACTTGCAGTTTTACCCATATCAATCTAGTTTATTTTCTTACACTCTTATCACATACTCCCACAATTTCTCCTTCAGTGGTGCTACTCCTTCCTTTACTCTTGTTCTCTCACCAACCCCTGATTTTACAAACAAAACATTCCCAAACCACTCTTGCTGTCTCCCACATTAGCGAGGTAGTGCAAGGAAACAGATGAAAGAATTGCCCAACCCACCCACATACACATGTATATACATACACATCCACACACGCACATACACATACCAATACATTTCATTGTATACATATATGTACATACACACATTTTTTTTTTTTTTTTTCGCTGTCTCCCGCGTTTGCGAGGTAGTGCAAGGAAACAGACGAAGAAATGGCCCAACCCACCCCCATACACATGTATATACATACGTCCACACACGCAAAATATACATACCTACACAGCTTTCCATGATTTACCCCAGACGCTTCACATGCCCTGATTCAATCCACTGACAGCACGTCAACCCCGGTATACCACATCGATCCAATTCACTCTATTCCTTGCCCTCCTTTCACCCTCCTGCATGTTCAGGCCCCGATCACACAAAATCTTTTTCACTCCATCTTTCCACCTCCAATTTGGTCTCCCACTTCTTGTTCCCTCCACCTGCGACACATATATCCTCTTGGTCAACCTTTCTCTCCATGTGCCCAAACCATTTCAAAACACCCTCTTCTTTCTCAACCACGCTCTTTTTATTTCCACACATCTCTCTTACCCTTATGTTACTTACTCGATCAAACCACCTCACACCACACATCGTCCTCAAACATCTCATTTCCAGCACATCCATCCTCCTGCGCACAACTCTATCCATAGCCCACGCCTCGCAACCATACAACATTGTTGGAACCACTATTCCTTCAAACATACCCATTTTTGCTTTCCGAGATAATTGTTCTCGACTTCCACACATTCTTCAAGGCCCCCAGAATTTTCGCCCCCTCCCCCACCCTATGATCCACTTCCGCTTCCATGGTTCCATCCGCTGCCAGATCCACTCCCAGATATCTAAAACACATTACTTCCTCCAGTTTTTCTCCATTCAAACTTACCTCCCAGTTGACTTGATCCCCAACCCTACTGTACCTAATAACCTTGCTCTTATTCACATTTACTCTTAACTTTCTTCTTTCACACACTTTACCAAACTCAGTCACCAGCTTCTGCAGTTTCTCACTTGAATCAGCCACCAGTGCTGTATCATCAGCGAACAACAACTGACTCACTTCCCAAGCTCTCTCATCCCCAACAGACTTCATACTTGCCCCTCTTTCCAAAACTCTTGCATTCACCTCCCTAACAACCCCATCCATAAACAAATTAAACAACCATGGAGACATCACACACCCCTGCCGCAAACCTACATTCACTGAGAACCAATCACTTTCCTCTCTTCCTACACGTTCACATGCCTTACATCCTCGATAAAACTTTTCACTGCTTCTAACAACTTGCCTCCCACACCATATATTCTTAATACCTTCCACAGAGCATCTCTATCAACTCTATCATATGCCTTCTCCAGATCCATAAATGCTACATACAAATCCATTTGCTTTTCTAAGTATTTCTCACATACATTCTTCAAAGCAAACACCTGATCCACACATCCTCTACCACTTCTGAAACCACACTGCTCTTCCCCAATCTGATGCTCTGTACATGCCTTCACCCTCTCAATCAATACCCTCCCATATAATTTACCAGGAATACTCAACAAACTTATACCTCTGTAATTTGAGCACTCACTCTTATCCCCTTTGCCTTTGTACAGTGGCACTATGCAAGCATTCCGCCAATCCTCAGGCACCTCACCATGAGTCATACATACATTAAATAACCTTACCAACCAGTCAATAATGCAGTCACCCCCTTTTTTAATAAATTCCACTGCAATACCATCCAAACCTGCTGCCTTGCAGGCTTTCATCTTCCGCAAAGCTTTTACTACCTCTTCTCTGTTTACCAAATCATTTTCCCTAACCCTCTCACTTTGCACACCACCTCGACCAAAACAGCCATATTATATCTGCCACTCTATCATCAAACACATTCAACAAACCTTCAAAATACTCACTCCATCTCCTTTTCACATCACCACTACTTGTTATCACCTCCCCATTTGTGCCCTTCACTGATGTTCCCATTTGCTCCCTTGTCTTACTCACTTTATTTACCTCCTTCCAGAACATCTTTTTATTCTCCCTAAAATTTAATGATACTCTCTCACCCCAACTCTCATTTGCCCTCTTTTTCACCTCTTGCACCTTTCTCTTGACCTCCTGTCTCTTTCTTTTATACATCTCCCACTCAATTGCATTTTTTCCCTGCAAAAATTGTCCAAATGCCTCTCTCTTCTCTTTCATTAATGATCTTACTTCTTCATCCCACCACTCACTACCCCTTCCAATCAACCCACCCACTCTTCTCATGCCACAAGCATCTTTTGCGTAATCCATCACTGATTCCCTAAATACATCCCATTCCTCCCCCACTCCCTTATTTCCATTGTTCTCACCTTTTTCCATTCTGTACTCAGTCTCTCCTGGTACTTCCTCACACAAGTCTCCTTCCCAAGCTCACTTACTCTCACCACCCTTTTCACCCCAACATTCACTCTTCTTTTCTGAAAACCCATACAAATCTTCACCTTAGCCTCCACAAGATAATGATCAGACATCCCTCCCGTTGCACCTCTCAGCACAGACATGTATATACATATATACACATGTACATAATTCATACTTGCCGCCTTTATTCATTCCCATCGCCACCCCGCCACACATGAAATGACAACCCCCTTCCCTTGCATGCACACGAGGTAGTGCTAGGAAAAGACAACAGAGGCCACATTCGTTCACACTCAAGTCTCTAGCTGTCATGTAAAACCACAGCACCCATTCCACATCCAGGCCCCACAAAACTTTCCATGGTTTACCCTAGACGCTTCACATGCCCTGGATAAATCCATAAACCCCAATATACCACATTGTTCCAATTCACTCTATTCCTTGCACGCCTTTCACACTCCTGCATGTTCAGGCCCCGATCACTCAAAATCTTTTTCACTCCATCTTTCCACCACCAATTTGGTCTCCCACTTCTCCTTGTTCCATCCACCTCTGACACATACATCCTCTTTGTCAATCTTTCCTCACTCATTCTCTCCATTTGACCAAACCATTTCAGAACACCCTCATCTGCTCTTTCAACCACACTCTTTATTACCACACATCTCTCTTGCCCTTTCATTACTTACTCGATCAAACCACCTCACACCACGTATTGTCCTCAAACATCTCATTTCCAACACATCCGCCCTACTCCGCGCAACTCTATCTATAGCCCACGCCTCGCAACCATATAACATTGTTGGAACCACTATTTCTTCAAACGTACCCATTTTTGCTTTCCAAGATAATGTTCTCGCCTTCCACACATTTTTCAACGCTCCCAGAACTTTTGCCCTCTCCCCCGCCCAGTGACTCACTTCTGCTTCCATGGTTCCATCCACTGTCAAAATAAACTCCGAGATATCTATGCCCAGATATCTACTCCCAGATATCAAAAACACTTCACTTTCTCCGGTTTTTCTCCATTCAAACTTACCTCCCAATTGACTTGTCCCTCAACCCTACTGTACCCAATAACCTTGCTCTTATTCACATTTACCCTGCATTCTTTCACACACTTTACCAAACTCAGTCACCAGCTTCTGCAGTTTCTCACATGAATCAGCCACCAGCGCTGTATCATCAGCAAACAACAACTAACTCACTTCCCAAGCTCTCTCATCCACAACAGACTGCATACTTGCCCCTCTCTTCAAAATTCTTGCATTCACCTCCCTAACATCCCCATCCATAAACAAATTAAACAGCCATGGACACGTCACGCACCCCTGCTGCAAACCTACATTTACTGAGAACCAATCGCTTTCCTCTGTTCCCACTCGCACACATGCCTTACTTCCTCGATAAAAACTTTTCACTGCTTCTAACAAATTGCCTCCCACACCATATATTCTTAAACCTTCCACAGAGCATCTCTATAAACTCTATCATATGCCTTCTTTAGATCCATTAATGCTACATACAAATCCATTTGCTTTTCTAAGTATTTCTCACGTACGTTCTTCAAAGCAAACATCTGATCCACACATCCTCTACCACTTCTGAAACCATGCTGCTCTTCCCCAATCTGATGCTCTGTACATGCCTTCACCCTCTCAATCAATACCCTCCCATATAATTTCCCAGGAATACTCAACAAACTTATACTCTGTAATTTAAGCACTCACCTTTATCCCCTTTGCCTTTGTACAATGGCACTATGCATGCATTCCGCCAATCCTCAGGCACCTCACCATGAGTCATACATACTTTAAATATATTTACCAACCAGTCAACAACAAATTCACCTCCTTTTTTAATAAATTCCACTGCAATACCATCCAAACCCGCAGTCTTGCTGGCTTTCATCTTCCACAAAGCTTTTACTACCTCTTCTCTGTTTACCAAATCATTCTCCCTAACCCTCTCACTTCACACACCACCTCATCCAAAACACCCTATATCTGCCACTCTTATCATCAAACACATTCAACAAACCTTCGAAATACTCACTCCATCTCCTTCTCACATCACCACTACTTATTATTACCTCTCAACGATGTTCCCATTTGTTCTCTCATCTTACGCACTTTATTTACCTCCTTCCAAAACATCTTTTTATTCTCCCTAAAATTTAATGATACTCTCTCACCCCATTTCTCATTTGCCCTCTTTTTCATTTCTTGCACCTTTTTCTTGACCTCCTGCCTCTTTCTTTTATTCTTCTCCCAGTCATTTGCACTATTTCCCTGCAAAACTCATCCAAATGCCTCTACATATTATTATTATATTATTATACTTTGTCACTGTCTCCCGCATTAGTGAGGTAGCACAAGGAAACAGACGAAAGAATGGCCCAACCCACCCACATACACACGTATAGCCATACACGTCCACACATGCACATATACATACCTATACAGTTTAACGTATACATATATATACATACACAGACATATACATATATACACATGTACATTATTCATGCTGCCCTTATTCATTCCTGTTGCCGCCCTGCCACACATAAAATGACAACCCCTCTCCCCACATGTGCGCAAGGTAGTGCTAGGAAAAGACAACAAAGGCCACATTCGTTCACACTCAGTCTCTAGCTGTCATGTATAATGCACCAAAACCACAGCTCCATTTCCACATCCAGGCCTCACAAACATCTTTTTATCCTCCCTAAAATTTAATGATACTCTCTCACCCCAACTCTCATTTGCTCTTTTTCTCCTCATGTACATTTCTCTAGACCTCCTGCCACTTTCTTTTATACATCTCCCTGTCATTTGCACTATTTCCCTGCAAAACTCGTCCAAATGTGTCTCTTCTCTCTAATAATCTTACTTCTTCATCCCACCACTCACTACCCTTTCTAATCTGCCCACCTCCCACACTTCTCATGCCACAAGCATCTTTTGTGCAAGCCATCACTGCTTCCTTAAATATATCCCATTCCTCCTCTACTCCCCTTAGGTCCTTTGCTCTCACCTTTTTCCATTCTGCACTCACTCTCTCCTGGTACTTCCTCACATAAGTCTCCTTCCCAAGCTCTCTTGCTCTCTTCGCCTGAACATTCTCTCTTCTTTTCTGAAAACCTCTACATATCTTCACCTTCTCCTCCACAAGATTATGATCAGACATCCCTCCAGTTGCACCTCTCAGCACATTAACATCCAAAAGTCTCTCTTTCATGCGCCTATCAGTTAACACGTAATCCAATAACACTCTCTGGCCATCTCTCCTACTTACGTACATATACTTATAGCTCTTTTTAAACCAGGTATTCCCAATCAGCAGTCCTTTTTCAGCACTCAAATCTACAAACTCTTCACCATTTCCGTTTACAACACTGAACACCCCATATACATCAATTATTCCCTCAACTGCCACATTACTCACCTTTTCATTCAAATCACCCATCACTATACCCCGGTCTAGTGCATCAAAACTACTAACACACTCACTCAGCTGCTCGCAAAACACTTGCCTCTCATGATCTTTCTTCTCATGCCCAGGTGCATATGCACCAATAACCACCCATATCTCTCCATCCACTTTCAGTTTTATCAATATCAATCTAGAGTTTACTTTCCTACACTCTCTCACATACTCCCAACACTCCTGTTTCAGGAGTAGTGCTACTCCTTCACTTGCTCTTGTCCTCTCACCAGCTCATGACTTTACTCCCAACACTTTCCCAAACCACTCTTTCCCTTTACCCGTGAGCTTCGTTTCACTCAGAGCCAAAACATCCAGGTTCCTTTCCTCAAACATACCATATATCTCTCCTTTTTTCTCATCTTGGTTACATCCACACACATTTAGACACCCCAATCTGAGCCTTCAAGGAGGATGAGCACTCCCCACGTAACTCCTTTTTCTGTTTCCCCTTTTAGAAAGTTGAAATACAAGGAGGGAAGGGTTTCTAGCTCCCGCTCCCACTCCCTTTAGTCACCTTCTATGACACGCATCAGCAAGGTTGCACAGACGAAGAGTTGCCTAACTACTCACGTATACATGTGTATGTAAACACACATATACATTCATATGCATTTCAAAATATACATACATATACAAACACAGAGAAATACACATGTACTTATTCATAATTGCTGCCTACGTCCATTCCTGTCACTACCTCGCCACACAGAAACAGCATCCCCCTTCCCTTCTCCAGCGAGGTAGTGCCAGGAAAAGACAAAAAGTCCACATTCGTTCACACTCAGTCTCTAGCTGTCATGTGTAATGCACCGAAGCCACAGCTCCCTTTCCACATCCAGGCCCCACAGACCTTTCCATGATTTACCCCAGACACTTTACATGCCCTGGTTCAATCTACTGACAGCATGTTGACCCCAGTACACCACATCATTCCAATTTACTTTATTCCTTGCATGCCTTTTACCCAACTGTATGCTCGGGCCCTGATCGCTCAAAATCTTTTTCAGTCCATCCTTGCACCTCCAATTTGGTCTCCTGCTTCTTGTTCCCTGCACCTCTGACACATGAATTCTCTTTGTTGATCTTTTGTTGCTCATTCTCTCCATGTGTCCAAACCATTTCAACACACCCTTTTCTGCTCTCTCAACCACACTCTTTTTATTACCACACATCTCTCTTACCCTTTCATTACTTACTCGATCAATCCACCTCACATCACATATTGTCTTCTGACATTTCATTTCCAACACATCTACCCTCCTTCGCACAACCCTATCTATAGCCCATGCCTCGCAACCACATAACATTGTTGGGACTACTCTTCATTCAAACGTACCCATTTTTGCTCTGAGATATCGTTCTCACCCTCCACAAAACACACACCCCACACACACACACACAACACACATTATTATTTTGATATATTTTGTCACTGTTTCCCGCATTAGTGAGGTAGCGCAAGGTAACAGACAAAAGAATGGCCCAACCCACCCACATACACATGTATATACGTAAACATCCACACATGGACATATACATACCTATACATTTCAACGTGTACATACATATACATACACAGACATGTACATGCCTTCAATCCATTCCCACTGCCACCCTGCCACAACGAAGGCCACATTCGTTCACACTCAGTCTGGCTGTCACGTGTAATGCACCAAAACCACAGCTCCCTTTCCACATCCAGGCCCCACAAAACTTTCCATGGTTTACCCAGGTGCTTCACATGTCCTGGTTCAATCCATTGACAGCATGTTCACTCTATTCCTTACACGTATTTCACCCTCCTATATGTTCAGGCCCTGATCGCTACAAATCTTT
The DNA here is from genome assembly GCF_036320965.1 of Panulirus ornatus. NCBI lineage: Eukaryota > Metazoa > Arthropoda > Malacostraca > Decapoda > Palinuridae > Panulirus > Panulirus ornatus. The sequence goes on from NC_092268.1 coordinate 5,580,007, forward strand.
TTCACTTCATCCTTCCACCTCCAACTTGGTCTCCCACTTCTCATTCCCTCCACACATTTATCCTCATTGTCAATTTTTCCTCACTTGTTCTCTCCATGTGACCAAACCATTTCAGCACCCCTCTTCTGCTTTCTCAACCACACTTTTTTTTATATCCACCCATCTCTCTTACCCTTTCATTACTTATTCGTTCAAACCACCTCACACTACATATTGTCCTCTGACATTTCATTTCGAACACATCCACCCTACTCCACACAACCTTATCTATAGCCCAAGCCTTGCAACCATATAACGTTGTTGGAGCCACTATTCCTTCAAACATTCCCATCTTTGCTCTCCAAGATAACTTTCTCACCTTTCACACATTCTTCAATGCTCCCAGAACCTTTGTCCCCTCCCCCACCCTGTGACTCACTTCTGCTTACATGGTTCCATCTGCTGCTAAATCCACTTCCAGATATCTAAAACACTTCACTTCCTCTGTTTTTTTTTTCCTGCAAGCTTACCTCCCAATTAACTTGTCCCCCAACCCTACCTTGCTCTTATTCACATTTACTCTCAACTTTCTTCTTTCACACACTTTACCAAAGTCAGTCACCAACTTCAGCAGTTTCTCACCTGAATCTGAGATGAAAGCAAAACTCGGGAAAAGGGGTGCGGAGATGGAGTGTGGCAGTGAGATATGGTGGCTAGTAGCAAGCCTGTTTGCAGATAATACTGAGTTGTTTGCGAAGAGTGAAGAGGAGTTGCTGAAGTTGTGTGTTTTATGATGTGTGTAAGGATAGGCAATTAAAGGTAAATGCAAGTAAAAGTAAAGTAATGATGTTTGAAAGGAAACAGAGTGAAAGTATAGATTTTGTGGGCTAAATTATGCTTTGGATATGGGGGGAAAGAGACTGGAAGAGAGAATATAAGTATCTAGGAGCCATCTTGGGTAAGTGTGGTGATATGGAAGGAGAGACAAGGGAGAGAGCAGTTCAGGGTACAAGAGTCATTGAGACCCTTAATAGAAGAATGAAGGGTAGAGGTATAAGTATGGAAGTGAGGAGAGGATTAAGGGACAGTATAGTTTTCCCAACCCTGACCTATGCAACTGAAACGTTGGCATGGAATGTGTCACAGAGGTCAAGAATTCAGGCCATGGAAATGAATCATTTGAGAAGAGCTTGTGATGTGACTAGATGGAATGAAGAAAATGAAAGGGTGTATAGGGAATGAATTATGGAGTTGTAGAATGGGTGAAACATAATACTTTAAGGTGGTTTGGGCATGTGGAAAGAATGGAAGACTGGAAGTTTACAAGGAAAGTGCACTGTATAATAGTACAATTAAAGGGGTTGGTGTGACATGGAGACATAGGGTGGAGGAATACTGGTGGGAGAGAAATAGTGGAAGACTGCGTGGAATGGTGCATGCAAGGGAGGGATGTAAGGATGGGAGTTCCAGGAGGGATCTGGTGTCAGGTATATCCAGTTGGCCAAGAGTCCAGTCTTCTTGGGGTCCAGTAGGTGAGGGGTCCAGTTGAGGAGGAGGCCTTCAGTAGAGCAGTGTTGATGATGGCAACCACTCTGAGGAAGAAGGTTCAGGTGTACTCCAAGGAACATAAATGTCCATCTTACCAGGACTTCATAAAGGAGGAATCAGGGGTGTTCCTTATGGTTACACCCCTGGTATCATAATGAATACTTTGCTATATTTATCCCCACCAGAAATCTCAACACCAGTAGCAGCAGCTGGATGGGCATGAGTGAAAGATACGAGAGCAGAGCAAGTGTGTGGAAGAAGATATTAATTTACTTCTTTACGTTAACAGATTGAACAACAACAGCAGCAGAAGCAGTAAGAGGAAGAGGTGGAAGGTTTGGGGCAAGAATGGAGCAAGAGGGTGGGTGAAGGGGACACTGATTTTATGTATGTTTACAGATTGAGCAGTAGCAACAGCAGCAGCATCATTGGCCACAGCGGGGGTAGAGAAAGGGGGGTTGGATTGAGTGGGTTGAGGGGAGGAGGTGGGGGGAAGGAGATGGGGGTTGGGTAGGAAGGGGGAGGTGGTGGGTGGGTGGGAGGGGTCCCAGGGAATGGGGGGTAGGGGTGAGGGGGAGAGGACTTTGGGGGGGGAGGGTGGAAGGAGGGTAGGGGAAGGTGGATGGGGGCAGGGGAGAGGGAGAGGTGCAGGAGGGAGGGTAATAACACCCTTGCTCTACCCCCACTGCTGCAACAACAACTGCAGCAGCAACAACAGGTTTAAGTCACTGGGGGATGAAGTAGTTGGTGGCTATGGTGGGAGTAAAGGGTAATAATAATCTTTGCTTTCAGCATGGACACTGCCACCACCCTGCAGAAGCAGCAGCCACTGGGGGAGAGAGAGAGAGAACTTATCATCTTTCCTTTCAGCTTGACCATAAACAGCAGAGGTACAGTTGATCAGGAGTCCAGTAGGCCAGGGGTCCAGTTGGCCAGGGGTCCAGTTGGCCAAGTTATCAGTTGGCCATAGGGTCCAGTTGGCCAAGGGTCCAGTTGGCCAGGGGCCCAATGGCCATGGGTCTGGTTGGCTTGGAGTCCAGTTGACCATGGGACGACGAGGCTGCTAAGATGGTTTACCAACAGCGGCGTACTCATCCACCTGACAAGCACCAAATGCAGTTAGTATAATCATTTTAAGAGTATATATAAACTGTTATACATACAAAATTATATTTAAGACTGCTACAAGGACCTGTGTTTGGCATTAGATTTTAACTGATCAGTTCAATGTATGGACTTAAGCCATAGTTTTACGGTGGCATCTAGTTCTCATCGATTGCCCTTAAATACTGATGCGTAGCATCTATCATCATTTGCTCATTCTCATTAAACAAAGTGGGTATCAAGTGCTTTTAGTTATACATCTTTTGAAGGATTTGAATTTACAGAGCTAGCATTCCTGCTACTAATCCTGCAGGCTGGTAAAGGGCAGGGACGCCCAGTTCCCTGAGGTAGAATTGTAATATATCATTACAATTTAGAGTACAAATACCACCGAGACAAGTACACTTTTAACAGAACTGCATTTGGAATTCACATTATTACTTAACTTCTATTCTGTTAGACATTCCCCTATAATTCTTACATTCAATCTTCATCCCCTTTTCCTTATACAAAGGATCTTATTCTGTACTGCTCTTGTCAAATTATCAGGCTTTTGACCATTATACCATGCCTTTCCAGACCCACTCCACAGCAATTTCACTGCTATTCTTCACCTAGCTTACCAAATTTTCTAGAGTCAGGGATCCCAAAGGTTGGTGGTCCAGGAGAAAGGTCAAGAAAGGATGGAGGAAAGGAGTGGAGGGGGCCAGAAAATTCATATCCACATCTGAGAAATGGCAAAATATACACTTTGATACCAAGAGTGTAACTAGACGAGCAGCTCCCATACTCACCATTTTCTTTAGTCCATAGTGAAATCATGGCCAACATTCCTTGCAGTATCTTGACTGTATAATTTGCAGCACTCTGAGACATTCTTCTTGAACGTTTTCCTTCTCATCTTCATTGCCATCTTGTAGAAATGATTGCCTGCAACACAAATTTTTTTCTATTTTGAATATATTATCAAATTTATGAAGCAAGTGGATAAAATTCGGCAAATAACTACAACTACTTTATATGAAAATGCACCCTATATGTTAACGTAGGATGTACAATACTAATGAGACTATCATAGATTATCTTATTTATTTATCAAAATGACCAACTCCTATCCTGTATGTTACCTTAGGATTTACAATACTAATAAGCTATCATAGAAATTATTCTATTTATATATTAAGGTAACCGACTCTTATCCTATATGTTACGTTTGGATTTACAATACTAATAAGACTATCATAGAAATTATCCTGTTTTTATATTAAAATGACCAACTCCTTTTCTATATGTTACCTTAGAATTTACAATAGAAGTGATCCTATTTATATATTAAAATGACCTACTCCTATCCTGTATGCTACCTTAGGAATTACAACAGTATAATTGTGTTTATTACATTCTATTATCATGTTTTCTATAATCAATCAGCTGTTTTGGTCACATCCAAAAGAATATAAGTGTTCTGTTTATGGAGAATGGCAACCCATGTCAGTTCATCTCTCTATCTCTTCCAGAATATTATGCCTCTGGGAGATGTACAAACCTGTACAAAAACATACTGGCAGCTGTAAAAGCACCATTTGTCATGACAGACTAGAAACAACTGGAGAAAAATGACAAGCTCATGTGATGATTTGAAGCAAGATCAAGTGGTGGTGCAAACGGCAGTAACTCATACATTCCCAACAAAATAAACCTAACAGTTGACAATGAAAGATCTCTGAAGACCTATAAACAAAAATGTATTACCCTCTATTATAGAAGAAGGTTTTAAAGAAGAAACCCGATGAGGAGAAAGCTGCAGTACTTGTAACCTTTGGTGGAGCTATTTATAAGAGATGTGTAATTCATTATGTTCCCAGCACCAGTAGATAGATAACCAGCCTAAACAAGTGGCTAAAAAATGTACTTGCCAAATTTGATGGCAAATTTTACCAGCAACGAAGAATGAACTGGCAGACAAATAGATTTCGAAAGTGTGGAGAACAGACAGGAGAATTGCAAGATTCACCTATCACCAGATTCGGGAATCCATCCAAGGAATGTTAGATGAAAGATTAGTACTTGGACACTCAGATGACTTACTCTGTGAGAAATTCTTTAAAGAGGATGAAAATCTGTATGGCACATAAGCAGCAGATGGCAGTATATCATGGTGTATGACCAGACGCTGTTAACAAGGTGACCTAGAAACCCATGAAGGAAGACAAATGAAATGAAACATTAAACATGAGGACCATGCCTGGTCACACACGCCAATGAAGGAATGCAAATTCTTTAGCAACAAGCATATTTGGGAAGACAGAAGAATGCCCGGCATATAGCAAGACCTGTAGCATATGCATGGAGAAGAATCACTTTGCAATTACACGCAGATCAAAACCAGGCAAGGGTTTTAGAAGTATGGTCAGTGGTATTCAAGAGGATCCTGATAGAAAAGCCAACCCCAATTTCCTGTGTGTTACAAGCTTTCGACATGATGCAACGATGAGGCCATTATGGCATCCACGAAGGACGACCCCGATGTCGTGTATTTTATGAAGCTTTCAACACGACTCAGCAATGAAGCCATCATGACATCAATGGAGGTAAGCAATAAAGTGAAATTTCAGGTTGACTGTGGGACAAGCATGAATGTTATTCCTCAACTAATGATACCTGACAGACAGTTAAAGCCCTGTAATATAGTTTGTATATGTGGAATTCTATAGAGATAGGTGTCTCACTTGAAAAGAAAAATAGAAGAATCAGGAATTTGAAAGGTGCATGGTGCTACAGTAAGACAGCTAAAAGATCTTGACCCATTGGAAGGAAACATGTTAACGATCAAAGCAAATACTCTTAGAGACAAGACCTGTCATAAAGAAACAGCGAATCAGAGGTTGGACGAATTCATACGAGATGATAAATTCAGGGACTATATGATGCAATAAACAGGTTTTAAGAGACTAGTGAATGAGACTTGGACAATGAAGAAAGACCAAAAACAGTATAACAGATGTACAAATTGAAAGAGGGTTAGATACAAACTCAGGTTTGGAGGACAATGTGAATACAAATGTGTGTGTGTGTGTGTGTGCCAAGTAGTGTGTAGAACTAGGATATGGATGAAATAGGTCATAGAGATGTTTCTAGTGCAGCAGATGGACTTACTTAGTGTAAGACTATAGAAATGTGCTGCCAGTTAGAAGGTAGCGTCAGGAAAAAGGCAAAGAATGACCCATCCACTCATATACACATTACATACATAAATGCACATACACATGCATATCAACATATACACATATACAAGTACATTTTCACACTTGCTTGCCTTCATCCATTCCAGGTGCCCCACCCCACAGGAAACAGCATTGCTTCCCGTGTCAGCGAGGTAGTGCAGGAAAACAGACAAAAAAGGCCACATTTGTTCACACTCAGTCTCTAGTTGTCATGTGTGATGCACCAAAACCACAGCTCCCCATCCACATCCAGGCCCTACAGACCATTCCATGGTTTACCCCAGATGTTTCACTTGTCCTGGTTCAGTACATTGACACCACAGTCGATCCTGGTATACCATGCCATTCCAGTTCACTCTATTCTTTGCATACCTCTCACCCTCCTGTATGTTCAGGCCCAAATTGCTCAAAATCTTTTTCACTCCATCCTCCCACCTCCAATTTGGTCTCCTGCTTCTTGTTGCCTCCACCTCTGATACATATATCCTCATTGTCAACTTATCCCTACTCATTCTCTCCATGTATCCAAAGCATTTCAACACACTTTCTTCTGCTCTCTCTCAACTACACTTTTTATTACCACACATCTCTTACCCTTTCATTACTTACCCAGTCAAACCATCTCACACCACATACTGTCCTCAAACATTTCCAAGACATCCACCCTCCTTTGTACAACCCAGTAAATGCCCTATGCCTCGCAACCATATGATACTGTTGGAACTATTATTCCTTCAAACATTAAATCCACTTTTGCCCTCAGAGATAATGTTCTCTTTCCTCACATTCTTCATCAGTCCCAGACCCTTTGCCCCTTCCCCACTTGACTCACTTCTGCTTCTGTGGTTCTATTCACTGCTAAGTCCACTTCCAGATTTCTAAAACACTTCACTTCCTTCAGTTTTTCTCCATTCAAACTGACATCCCATCCAACTTGTCCCTCAACCCTGCTGAACCTAATAACCTTGCTCTTATTCACATTTACTCTCAATTTTCTCCTTTCATACACTTTTCCAAACTGTTACCAGCTTCTGCAGTCTCTCAATCAAGTCTGCCACCAGTGCTGTATCATCTGTGAACAGAAACCAAATCACTTCCCAGGCCCTCTCATCCCCAACTGACTGCATACTTGCCAATCTTTGCAAAACTCCTGCATTTACCTCCCTAACCACCCCATCCATAAACAAATTAAACGACCATGGGGAAATCACACACCCCTGCAGCAGACTGACCACTGGGAACCAATCACTCTCCTCTTTTCCAACTTGTACATATGCCTTACAGCCTTGATAAAAACTTTTCATTGCTTCTAGCAGCTTATCTCCCACACCATATACTCTTAAGATCTTCCACAGAGCATCTCTATTAATCCTATCATATGCCTTCTCTAGATCCATAAATGCTACATACAGATCCATCTGTTTTTCTAAGTATTTCTGACACATGTTCTTCAAAGCAAACACCTGATCCACACATCTGCTGCCACTTCTGAAATCTTACAGCTCAGCCCCAGTCTGATGCTATGTACATGTCTTCACCCTCTCAATCAATGCCCTCCCATACAATTTTCTGTAGTTTGAACACTCACCTTTATCCCCTTTGCCTTTGTACAATGGCAATGTACATGCATTCTGCCAACCCTCAGCCACTTTACCATGATTCACTCATACAGTACCAATCAACAACACAGTCACCCCATTTCTTAATCAATTCAACTGCATTACCCTCCAAACCTGCCACTTTGCTGGTTTTCATCTTCCGCAAGGCTTTCACCACCTCTCTTAACTAAACTATTCACCCTGACCCTCTCACTTCACACACCACATAACAATACATATATATTTGTACCATAAAGATTAGTTTATATTATAGGGCTATTGTATTTTTGTGATAAAAGAATATTTTCTAAATTGATGTACAAATATACAGTACTATAGTAATTCTTTAAAATGAGAAGGAACAGTATTTATGCTTATTACAGTGTATCATAGCATATTTTTTTTTATTAACAAGCAGCTTCTTTGTTGATATCCACAAGAATGTAAGTGACCTTTTTTCGAGAATGTACCAAGCAAGGTGATATTGGTCGTAAGCCTCTATAAGAAGCGCGCGCTAATATTGAATAGTGGTGGCCTTCCACTCGAGCAGCTCCTTGTACCTATGGACACCAGAACAGCCTCCTGGACCTCTGGTGACCTGGATTCCAGGTGACCTAGACTTTCCACCCAACCTCTGGGATCCTGGACTCTGAGCTAGGTCAGTGACGTGGCCACCTTGGTTGTGTCCTGGACCCCTGAGTTGCTATATTCTTGGTCTTGGACCCCCTAGTCTTACCTGATGTATCAGATTAATTTCCTGATGAAGTGCCTGACAACCCTGGTATACACCAACACTGTCTAATTCTACAGTAAAATTTCATTCAGTATCATCAAAAAATTTTACAATGATAATTGTAAAAATTTATTTTTTTATGTTACTGAATGAAATTTTACTGTAAAATTAGATACAGAGTTGGTGTATACCAGGGTTGTCAGGCACTTCATCAGGAAATTAATCTGATACATCAGGTAAGACTAGGGGGTCCAAGACCAAGAATATAGCAACTCAGGGGTCCAGGACACAACCAAGGTGGCCACGTCACTGACCTAGCTCAGAGTTCAGGATCCCAGAGGTTGGGTGGAAAGTCCAGGTCACCAGAGGCACAGGAAGCTGCTCAGGTGGAAGGCCAAACTGGTGTAATCATCCACTTGACTACGACAAATTGCTGGAAATGTTTTATCAGTGGAAATGGTGTACAGCTTGTGCAGTTGTGTGCTGAAAAAGGACTGGTTATTGGGAATGTCTAGTTTAGAAAGAGGGATATACACAAGTGTACATATGTGATTAGGAAAGATGGTCAGGAATTACTGTATTGCTATGCAGGGGGAAGGATGTGATGTCCCCATGGGTGTTTATATATGAGTTGGTGTGACAAGAATATGTGAGAATCTAAGAGAGAAGGGCGAATATGAAGTCTGTAGGGGATGAGAGGGACATGAAAAGTCAGTCAGTTATTGTTTGTTATGATACAGCATTGATATATTTGAGCGAGTACAGAATTTTGTGACTGAGTTTAGAAGAGTATGTGATAGATGGAGGCTAAGAGTAAGGGCCGATCACACCATAAGGGTCATCTCTGTATGGTTTTCATATGTAAACTTATTATTGTGTTGACATCAATCACAATAGGCTATGGTCAAATGCACCATGTTGGCTGTGTACCAACTATATAAAAAAATTGTTAAAAACAATTTATTATTAACACATTTTGAGGTATTTAATAATAAAATCTAATGATAAAAGTTTAAATAGAACTCATTATAATAAAATACATGGTGCATTCTACGTCACCCATCAAAAGACGTACGAGCGCATCGGATTCAATGGGATAAGAGCCAAAGGAAAGATATCCAATGTTGTTACATGGGATCGGATGCTGTTTCTTATACTTACATTATTTATACGAGTCAACAGGTTCAGGATCTGATCACTAGTGAGCTGGAGGAGAAGCTGTCAAGACGTGCTCCTCCGTGTAAGTCGTGCTCGAGCCCAGAAGCCGGCGGTTCAAGGAGTCACAGTGACCTGCGGGGAAACAAAGAGGTGTCAATTCTTCGTGAACCAGATTGACGTAAGTGATGTGTGTTGTCATGTCAATAATCTCGAGTATATACGAGGATGTTAAGTGGTGTGAGGGATCAGGTTGGGATCCAGCTTGGGGTCGACTCCTTGGTGTGGCTGGCCCGCCTCATCATCATCCTGGAACCCGAGATGATGATCATGTGTTGACATTTGTGTTGTGTGTAGCAATATATACAAACTAAGGCAACACTCAACCTTGACCCCAGTTTTGAAAAACTAATAATCACAGGATTTACATTAAATCTTTAACGCGAAATTGACCTTAGACGACATCATAAGAATCCATTATTTATTGTAAGACGGTAATAAATTACTATTTTGGCATTAATCCTTAGATTATTTAACTGTTCTTAAAATGACATGGTAATTAAACACATTAACATAGATATTAACTTGTTCTTCTTACGTCTGGCTGTGTATATAGCTACAATTATGCTCTATGCTTATTCCCATCATCAGCATATATCATTGCATTTTGCTGGTAATTCTGGTCATTAGGTCATTATCGACGGCAAGATGAAGATAGGAAAGGATTGGGTGTGTTATTTTGTAATAGTAATAACGTAAATAATGACATTTGGGCCCTTGTCGGAAACAAGATGGCGTCCGGCCATCAAGCCTTATCTTAGCTTTAGTTGGTCGAAATGACCCATTTTATCCTCGTTAGGATAACATCTGTCTTGAGCCATGGCCGAACATGAGGTGTAGTGTGAATATCAAGTGGAAAATAAACTTGGCGCTTCGTTTTAGCAGCAGAACAACACAACGAAACTACCAAACGATCATTACGATGGTTCACACACACCAGAGCCTCTCCAATGTCCTCAAACTTGATTTAAATGAACTCATAACCGGGATCAGATGCATATATACATTATTATATATATTATATTATATATATATATTATATATATATATATTTATATATTATATTATATATATATATACACGTGTGTGTGTGTGCCACTTCCCGCATGGGTTAACAGAAGGACCGTAGGTCAAGCCAGCCATATCTCTGCTAATTACCGTAAAAATAACACTTTATGACACTCCACTTTGACCCTTATGCATAACATTACATCTGGTCAACAAATTTCTCGAACAATTTGCATATACTAACCTTAAAATAAGGGTTTGATGGAGGGTGTGTCACGCGTAGGTCCTCCCCGTCAGCGGCTCCTACCAGCAAATGGCCATCTTGGCTCATGGAATTTATACCGTCCCTGGAAACTCTGGCACGACCTGGCCACGGCGTCAAATTGCTAGCTGGTAACTCAACATCACGAGGAAATACAGGAATTATCTGTTTTCTAACCTCCTGATGGTGTTGAGAGTCCTTAATTAGATGCCAGGCGTGGAATTAAGATGGTTTTCAATGTCTTTGATGGTTATATAACTGTAAATGATATCAAGATGACGATTTAATGAAGTGTTGTGATAGTACCATATCCAAAACATAGGTGGCAGTTTTAGTACCATATCCAAAACATAGATGGCAGTGTTTCATACTTTCTCTTCTTACTTGTGTGAAGCAGTGAAGTTCGAACCTGTCTCATAAAGTATGAAATAACGTACAGAACTTGGATTTTTATACCAGAAATTACGTTTTAAAGAGGAAGGTAACTCAATAGTACAATTCTGAAGCTTTTATAGTTATTTTTAAGACGTCTTTTGTAGTACAGCAGTGGAAAATACGGGACTCGCCTGAACGAAGCTGTTCCGATTCAACTGACTCAATGAGGCTTCGAAACACAGCCAAAACGCAGTTAGTACATCAGTCCAAACTCCCTTAAGAAAGTTCCTTATGAGAAATGATGACCAGAAATAAGGGTGAGCCACTAAAAGTTAAAAAGTGGCACTGATGTATACTAGTTATGGAGACTATTTCCGTGGACATATCTTATTTTGGGGGAGGTGGTTGCAGAAGGGAGTCATAGGGCGTCATAGATAGATAGATAGATAGATAGATAGTGGCTTTGAAAATGATATACTTAGACACTTTTTCTTGCCAAGAAGGAAAACGAATCATAAGATCACTAAAAGAAAACTTTCAATCATTAACTCAGTTATTTGTGGTGGTTGGATTTTTTTTTTTCTTTTAGATAATTAATGTATTTAGTAGCTCTGGTGTTATTTGTGAGTTTATTGATAATTGTATTGTGAAGTGTGTTGAACTTAGGTTGTACACTTCAGGGCCTTATGTGCCGACCCTTGATTTAGTGCCATGATCTAGCTGCTGACCTAGGCCCTTAGAACTGGGTCAGCCTCAGTCTGGGGTCAGACACCAGAGGGGTTGGATGGTTGTAACTGTCTGTCCACTCACCTTATATAGGCTTTTGTAAACTACTTATAAATGACCAAAACAAAATGCTTTTTTGTTTATATTTTTCGTTACAGATCATTAAATTTAATGGCTCTTTTAAAGTTATTTATGTGTGGATCTTAGATCTTTTAGATAATCAGTTTTAAGCGTTTTTTTTTAGTTTATATCCTGATTTTTGATATATTGATTTTAGTCAGATAGACAAGATAATGGCTTTTATCAGGGAGTCTTATTTCTATAAATAAAACATACACTTCCGTAAACAAATATTTATTGCATTACATTACATCAGTGACATAGGAAGATGGTGAAAAGGACATGTTTGCAACCTTGCTCACTAGTCCAAGTTACTAAAACAATGGAGATACAAAGGTTTGAATAATTGTCGCTTTGTTTATATCGTATACTTTATTATTTTAAGTATGAATACATACATGTATACATTACCTATATTACATATACACTCATATTATTATAATCGCTGTTTACCTCATCAGCGAGGAAGTGCCAGGAAACAGACGAAGAAAGGCTCATCCACTCTTATACAGATATATACATTGAAATGTATATGTATGTATATGTGGTGCATTTATGTGTATGTGGGTGGGTTGGACTTCTCGTCTGTTTCCTTACGCTACCTTGCTAACGCAGGAGATGGCGATTAAGTATAATAAACATGTTTGTATTTTGCATAATACATATCAAAGTTTTTACTTTTTTTTCCAGATTCCTGGTTGATGCCTCAGGGATGGAGAAGCCTCAAAAGCAGTTAAGAATTTGCTTAGTGAGGCAAACATGGCTGGGACGACAAGGAACACTTGTTCAGCTGAAAACTTTTAGGCCCGTTGTTCTGGGGGTGTGTACGAGGGGATGGATGTCAGAAGATACCAGCTTGACTGTGCGGGAAGACAGGTGGTCACAGATTGAGAAATAGATCAGAGATGTAGCGGGAAATAGAAAGTACTACAGCAAGGAACATGGCTCTGTATCACGCCGGAACTAAGTGATGATGATGACCTTACGTTATATTGCAACTGGAAAAGATCACGTTGTGGACCAACACAATATACTGTAAGTAGGGTTATTGCACAGACAGATGGTAGACAAAACAAAATTTATGCAGATTAGGGTCTTCCCTGGTGGTGTGGGTGCTGTAGATCTTATTGGTGATAGTAATTACTATTGCAAGTGTTGGCTTTTGATGCTTTACCTAAGACCTGAAGATGGTTCTCAGACAGCTTGTAATGGGTAACGTTAAACGTTTTCTTGCATGTTTACTTGTGACAAAATGTCAATAATATTTACATATCTACATAGGCTGTAGAAGAAACAGGTTTCATGTCTTTTAAGTGTTTCCACAATCCAAAATTGACCTAACCCAGTGTGCAAAAGATTTCTAGATTATGAGAAAACAAGCTAGATGATGAGCCTGGGACTAACGTCCAAACTCAGATTTGTACTTAATAAGATTCATGTATTACAGGACACAAGAAGAAAACTAGATGTACTGTGGAAAGGGGGATTGGACAGCTGAAACAAAGGTGGCACGTTTTGCATGGAGAAATGACTCGGGGTCAAGACAGAACAAATCTATCATATAATCATGGCATGTGTTGTTCTCCATAATATATGCAAAGAAGTGAATTTACACCTTTGAGATGAAGGCAAACTCGACATTTTTCTTGGATATAATTTGGATGCAGCAGCACACTCAAATCACTTAAACCAGGAGATGCACCTCTAGGTTTGTGTTGCAGAGACTACTTTGCTAATTTACACTTCATGGCAGAACAGCGATCCAGTATCATGCACACTTTTTCAAACTGAAAACTTAGTGAAGAATGGGCATTGTTGGCGGATAAAAAGATGCTTTGGAAGGAGGTACATAAAGTGTACAAGAGAACAAATGGGAACATCAGTGAAGGGGGCTAAATGGGGAGGTAACAAGTAGTGGAAGTGAGGAGATAAGAGTGAGTTTTGAAGGTTTGCTGGATGTGTTTGATGATAGAGTGGCAGATAAAGGGTGCTTTGCAAGATGGTGTGCGAAGTGAGAGGGTCAGGGAGAATGGTTTGGTGAATAGAGAAGAGGTAGTTAAAGCTTTGTAGGAGTTGAAAGCCAGCAATTCGGCAGGATTGGATGGTATTGCAGGTGAATTTATTGAAAAGGGGGTGACTGTGTTGTTGACTGGTTGGTAAGGATATTCATTGTATGTATGGTGAAAACCCTGCGGATTGGGAGAATGCATGCATAGTGCCATTATACAAAGGCGGTAAAGGCAAGTGTTCAAGTTACAGAGGTATAAGTTTGTCGAGTATTCCTGGGAAATTATATGATTGAGAGGGTAAAGGAATGTACGGAGCATCAGATTTCAGAAGTGGTGAGGATGTGTGGATCAGGTGTTTGCTTTGAAGAATGTATATGAGAAATACTTAGAAAAGCAAATGGAAATTTGTATGTAGCATTTATGGATCTGGAGAAGGCATATGATAAGAGTTGATAGAGATACTCTGTAGAAGGTATTAAGAATATATGGTGTGGGAGGCAAGTTGTTAGAAGCAATGAAAAGTTTTCATCAAGGATATAAGGCATGTGTATAGTAGGAAGAGAGGAAAGTGATTGGTTCCCAGTGAATGTAGGTTTGCGGACAGGGGTGTGTGATGTCTCCATGGTTGTTTAATTTGTTTATGGATGGGGTTGTTAGGGAGGAGAATGGAAGAGTTTTGGAGAGAGGCAATTATGCAGTCTGTTGTGGATGAGAGGGCTTGGGAAGCAAGTCAGTTGTCGTTTGCTGATGATACAGGGCTGGTTGCTGATTCGGGTGAGAAACTGCTGAAGTTGGTGACCGAGCTTCCTAAAGTGTGTGAAAGAAGAAAGCAGAGTAAATGTGAATAAAAGCAAGGTTATTGCATTCAGTAGGTTTGAGGGATTGGTGATTAGCTATCATTTTTTTTTTGGATGGGTTTTAAGGTGTCAAATTCTTTAGTAGTTATGGAGAGAATGAGCGAGGAAAAATTGGCAAAGAGGATATGTGTCATTGGTGGAGGGAACAAGAAGTGGGAGACCAAATTGGAGGTGGAAGGATGAAGTGAAAAAGATTTTGAGCGATTTGGGCCTGATCATACAGGATGGTGAAAGGCGTGCAAGAAATAGTGAATTGGAATGATGTGGTATACTGGGGTCGATGTGCTGTCAATGGATTTAACCAGGGCATGTGAAGTGTCTGGGGTAAACCATGGAAAGTTTTGTGGGGCCTGGATGTGAAAAGGGAGCTGTGGTTTTGGTGCATTACACATGACAGCTAGAGACCAAGTGTGAACGAATGTGGCCTTTGTTGTCTTTTCCTGGTGCTACAGCATGGGGAGATTGTGGGGTGCTATTTCATGTGTGGCAGGGTGGCGACGAAAATGGATGAAGGCATCAAGCATGAATATGTAAATGTGTGTATATGTCTGTGTATGTAGACTTTGAAATGTATAAGTATGTATGTGTGCATGTGTGGACATTTATGTATGTCTGTGTGGGTGGGTTGGGCCATTCATTTGTCTTTTTCCTTGCGCTACCTCACTAACGCGGGAGACAGCAACTAAGTATAATAAATCATTATACGGTATACATTCCTTATTTGACAAAAGACATCACAAACTCCAAAGATGTTTCATAACCATATCATACCTTTGTCACAACAATCTGTGGATTGTTATAAATTATTTCTACCTGGGAAATCAAACACTCAGTTCTGTAAACATTTTTTTTCCAGTAAAGAAATACATTAACTTGTCCACACACTATGATTTGGAGATAAGAGTATCAGCAAATTATAAGTGAATCTGAGATGTGTTAAAAGTTGTTTCAAAGAAATAATAGACAAATTATTGGTTAGGAATTTTAACTGCAAGTAGATTGCACTTTTGTTTTGCAGTTCTCTAATTTTTAGGTTATTTTTTTTTGATAGATTGTCCCAAGTCTGTAGACGTACGCCTATGCATCAGCATTGAACCTGAAGGCAGGGATTCATGCGAGGACTGAGGTGGAGGTATCATCATGGTGCACAGCCTGTGGGAGAGAAAGGAATCAAGTTAACTGTAAAATGTAAGTTTAAAACTTTGGCTGTAATATGAACTAAATTGTAACCTCATTTGATTTACTAAACTTTAATACTTTTCTATAATACTATAAAAAGCCCTCTTGACTTAAGCCAAGTCATATGGGAAGAAATTATAAGTACATACAAATTTCAGCGCCACAAATGGTTACTTCTGGTGAACAAAGAAAATATTATACAAATTGCTAAACTAGTGGTATCCTCACACGAATCATTAGTCACAGAATCGTAGCTGAAATTCCTGTGATGCTTGGGCTGTCAGCACCAAGAATACCTGCTACTGCATGTGACAGGATCAAGCAGAGGCTTATCATGTAGTGGACCACCACCTGTAAAAATACATACAGCAATTAAGACAAATTCACAAGCATTGTATGGCAATAACTTAGCCTATGCAAGTCTTTTTCATACAACTTAGCTTATGCCTAACCTACTTCACATTGAGACTATGAAACTGTCTTATTTCCTTTTTGCTCCATAAAGAGCGACCTACTGGTCCTCCACCTGGAAAGTGTTATCTGTTAGCCTCTTACAAAATGGGTATAGTTTCATAAGTTACTTATCTGTTTTACAGAAGAGCCTCTTATGAGTAGCAATCTTATTCTTTCCTGAGGATATAATGTTGTGATACCTCTTCTGAACCTGTTGTTCCACAGTTCTTGAAAAGCAGGGGAAAGCTGCATTTATCTGCTGTTTAATGCTCGACCATGTTTCCACTTTTGTTCTGGAATTAACCCCATCAGAGAATCCCCTGGTGACCTTCACCACTACCACCATTACCCCTACTGTGTCTCCAATGCTATCACCAACATTGTTCAGTCTCCACCCACTGAACCCTACCGTCCTAAGATGGTGGAGATTTATGTGTATCAAACTTCAATAAGATCCTGGTGTCAAAATACCCCAGTGTGGCCCTAAATCTGGAGGCATATCCCTTGTGGAGTGAAGCGATGGTGGAGGGTGGTCACCTTGGTGAAGGAGGGAGGGAGGGTGGCATTGGTGGAGGGTGGAGACCTTGGTGAAGGAATGAGAGAGGGAGGGAGAGGGCAATGTGAGGAAGTGCTGGAGGATGGCATCTCAGAGGAAAAATGGGTATGTTTGAAGGAAAAGTGGTTCCAACAATGTTATATGGTTGCGAGGCGTGGGCTATAGGTTGAGTTGTGCGGAGGAGGGTGGATGTGTTGGAAATGAAATGTTTGAGGACAATATGTGTTGTGAGGTGGCTTGATGGAGGATGGCATTGGTGGAATGACTTGGTATACCAGGGTCAACGTGCTGTCAATGGATTGAACCAGGGCATGTAGTTAGGAATTAGTTTCATTAAAGGAGAGACTAAGGTTAATTTACTGGTACTGACATTTTTCTATTTTTCCAGAACATTCAACTTACCTCAGGATGGTGATATTCATATACATACAACTTGGCTTCAGCACTGGAAACAAGGAGCACATAAAGGCTGTTATCCACACTGAAGCACTGCCTGGTCAACCACTCCATAAGCAGTCAAATGTTGGAACATTTCAAAATTCTTCGTCACTTTATTGTATCGGTATACCTGAAAATTGGAATTTTTAAGTATTCACATATTGCAATGGTTTTCAACTTTCGCGCACATACAGATTCCCTTACATCATTTTGTAAAATGCAAAAAACCTCTGGTCAGTAAGGATGGATGATGAATTTGGCCATCTTTTTTAATATAAAAGTCATAGGAAAAAATGAGGCAAAATTCTTCCGTAACCAATACAATACTGTCAACAGGGTTCTAAGTGGGCAACAATGTGTTTTGTAAATATCCACAACTAAATTTTATAAATGGAACCAACATTCTTGAACAAAACTAAAGTATTTTTTTGTAACAAGCTTTTTTTTATGAACTTAATCTCTGCCCAGCTGAGAGCTTTTAAGGCCTCAAAGGCTAAGCAATTCCTACATGTCTCAAGGGATGGTTTTCTAATCAGGAGCAAAGTCCTACACAAGATACTATATTTGCACCATGATTGCAACTTTATGTACCCTTGTTTTCCCACACATATCACGCAAGTTTTTGCTAAACTTTAGTAAAGAAACAATGTACAATCACAGCATAAATTGCTTTTACCCTGGGTGCAGTTGATATCAAATTGAATTCAACCTCTGCTCTCCTCTCAGTAGGGTTAAGTGGTCATTCATTATGGCAAGAGACTGGTATAGTGTCACTGATGGCTCCACAGATTCCCATACGAGGAAAGCAATACGAGACTAGTTGCAAAGGCTTTCTTCAGGATTTTTCTCCAGTTTGTCATATTGACACCTTAGAATTAAAAGTAATTTACAGTCTGATTGTACAATTTAACTAGTATAAAGGCATACTTGTCCAAATAAGAGGCAAGTGCAAAGAATTTAATATCCTTTGTCATAAAGTATGTTAAAATATGCTTTAGATATTCATTACCACATGAAAATAAAATTGGTGACTGTGACTTCAGAATTTCATTTGTATGCCCTAACACTACTAGGAATAAAGAAAGAACTTACCAAGACTCCTGCTGTGTACTTTATATTATCTTCAAAGTGGGGATGGTCTGCAACCTTAAGCTGAGCTAACGTAAAGAAACTTTCCTTGACTGGAAGGTTGGATGTCATGAACATCCCAGAGGTGGTGTGGTTTGCCACATATTCTGCCACTACAGTAAACTGTGAAGAAGAGTATGCATACATGACATACACAATATGAAAAAAATATATATCGTTTATGTACACAATTTCTCCACACTCTGAGGCAGCATCAGGAGCAGAGGAAAAATGGCCCCATTTGCTCACATACACTAACTCTCATGCATAATGCACAGAAACTACATGTCCTTATTCACAGTTTCTCCTAACAGCTTCACATGCCCTGATCCAGCCTGTTGACTGCATGTCCATCTCTTACATCTCGCTCTATCCTTCCAACTTGTCCTTGTTCTTGCTCTTCCTCCCTCCATTTCCATATATGTACATATATGAATATGTACATATATGTACGTCTGTGTATGTATATGTTGAAATGTACATGTATGTATATTGTGCGTGTATGGGCGTTCATGTATTACATGTGTACGAGGGTGGGTTGGACTTCCTCGTCTGTTTCCTTGCACTACCTCGCTAATGCGGGAGACAGCAACAAAGTATGATTAAAAAAATAAATATTTTATATATTTATTAAGCTTTATCGCTGTCTCCCGCGTTAGCGAGGTAGCACAAGGAAACGGACAAAAGAATGGCCCAACCCACCCACATACACATGCATATACATAAATGCCCACACACGCACATATACATACCTATACATTTCAACGTATATAAACATATACATACATACACATGTACATATTCATACTTGCTGCCTTCATCCATTCCCACTGCCACCCCACCACACATGAAACAACACCTCCTTCCCATGCACATTGTGCGAGGTAGCGCTAGGAAAAGACAACAAAGGCCACATTCGTTCACACTCAGTCTGCTAGCTGTCATGTGTAATGCACCAAAACTACAGCTCCCTTTGCACATCCAAGCCCCACTAAACTTTCCATGGTTTACCCCAGACACTTCACATGACCTGGTTCAATATATAATACGGTGGTCT
Source organism: Panulirus ornatus (assembly GCF_036320965.1). Lineage (NCBI taxonomy): Eukaryota > Metazoa > Arthropoda > Malacostraca > Decapoda > Palinuridae > Panulirus > Panulirus ornatus. The sequence goes on from NC_092268.1 coordinate 5,599,576, forward strand.
CGGTGCATTACATATGACAGCTACCTCCACCTGGCACCACCACTCCTTCTCTGTCACTTAACACACATGCCTTACTCATTTGATACAAAATCTAAGCTAGTTTTTGTAGCTTTCCTCCAACACCATACATTCAGAGCATACACAAAGCATGTCAACCACATCATATATTTTCTCCTGATCTATAAATTCCACACACAAAGTGTTTTCTTTAAGTATATCAAAGATTCTTCAAAGCAAGCACCTGATCGAAACAGCGTCTCCCACTTCTGAGGCCACTTTGTTCCTCCACAATCTGATCCTCTGTGCGTGCTACCCTATATCACAAGTCTCTTACAACTTTCCAGGTATCCTAAACAAACTTCCTCTATTCTAGTTCAAATATTCACTTTCTGTTCCCCTTGCATTTATACAATGGCACTGAACAAGCATTCCACCAGTCCTCAGGTACCTGACCTTCAATTATACATACTAACAAAAACACTTAACCTTACCGATTCTGGGAAACTGTTCCAGGCAAAGACCTCTGATGTTACAGTGTGTGGGTCAAGAAAGTCTTCAGGATCATAGTCATTAGCCACCAACATGAACCAAGTGTCATCAACCTGAAATTTACATCAAATTGTAGTACTGTAATAATGAAAGATATTGTGCAAGAAAAACAATGAAAGCAGCAAATGTTCATTCTGAAATTTACATCTTTACTATTCATTTATAATTAGTAGTTGCCTTGTATGATACAGGAGAGACACTGGCAGTATTTTCAATCCTGTTTTCCCCTTACCTAGTATATTCATTGCAACCAAAATCTGTTAAAAAATATTTTCCCTTTAATACACTTTTATCTCTTAAGTAGCCAGCCATGGAAATTTTGGGTGGTCCCAAGGAATGTGGCAAGAAAAGATACATAGAAAAAGGAAAATGAGCAAACAGTCTATATTTATTACTGTACACACACTTAAATTTGGTGCACTAAGTTTGCCTATCAAGTTTGTTGAATTTTGCCAACTCTTTGTCCCTTCTCTGTCACCACCAATTGATTATTGAGAGAGAACTATTCTCAATGCTAACAGTTTAACTTTCATATTATAATTAGTGCACCAAAGACGTGCTAATTAGCCACTGAATGATGTGGGGCGTATAGCAGGGCACCCTTCTATCGGCACCTTGACTAGGTGGCAGGTCAAGGCACACGACCTCACCTAACCTACCAATTCCTGGAGAAATGAGCTTTATGGCCCAAACTATGGTTGCACATACACTTTTGCTGTCGGAAGACCTGTTAGTCTGCACTGCATATCAAATTTGCATTACAATTTCATTTAACCTATAAAGGACCCCAACCAAACTAGTATGGTTTATGTTATGATGCCATACTAGTAGGGATTACTTTTATTAACATTCACTCAGCTTTCTCCTTTCACATACTTTTCCAAACTCATCACCAACTTCTGCAATTTCTCACTTGAATCTGCCACCAGTACTGTATCATCATTAAACACACTCGCTTCCCAGGCCCTTTCATCCCCACAAGCTGCATACTCACCCCTCTCTCAAAGACTTGCATTTACGTCCCTTATCATCCCATCTAGACATATTGAGTGTCATCATGTGTGTACAACTATAACCAATAAAGCTTCTAGCATCAAGTAAGGTAATCCTTGCACTGACCCTATTCTACCACCTTGCCTAGGCAACTCGCCCCCATCCCAAGCTCACCTTCATTTAACACTGATATCACTTTTATGGTTAGAAAATAAAATATTAGGAAATAGTGGAACTTTCCTCCGGAAAAATTAAGAGGTTCCTTATCCCATTCCTATGCCCAACTAGATCAAAACAAGACCATTATGTAGCAGAAAACCTACCACTAGTTAGCACTCCAGAGATCGTACCTGCTATGGGACTGCCACGGGTGGTGAAGACATCCACTTCCATGTAGTTTGCACGCCAACTTTCCTGTACATTCTGATCTACACCATCTAGCAGGAACTCCCGAGTTATGCTGTCTAGCGAGTGGCCATTCACCTGCAAAGTGAAATGCTTAAACAAAAGCAACCACGTACTATTGATTATATTCCTTGACCACAATATGTCAGAACCACTAAACTCCACTTCCTCTACTATTACAATTATTACCACTGAACACCACTAATCTACAGATATGCCTGCTAGTTTGTCTAAAATTATGAAGGCCAACACGACAGTTTTTGGTTCCCAGTTGTATGTATTAAATCATGAGCATACAGCCTTGGTTTGCTCACATACATCGACTTAAAGTGCAGGAATATACGAGTTAGCCAACTGTGCACGTGATCCATTCGATAAACAGGAAACCAAATATAGACATCCTATGTATATAACACAACATGTTTAGTAGCCAGTATAAAGCAGTATTAGCCATATAAAGGACACCAGTTTCATACTGGTTTGCAATGCAAGAAGTATGCCTACTTGAATCCACATTTACAAAGTGATATCCCCTCAAATTCTCAAAAAAATTTCCATTGGTTTAATAATCTTTTAACATCCCTTTCCAGAATCAGAACTTTGAAGTGTTTTATATCTCAAGTGGTATGATGCAACTCACTCACCTTATGTAAAGTCAGTTCATCAAAATGGGCATTATCAACAGCGAGGGATGCAGCATTTATAAATCCAGTGATAGCTTGCTGGCCGGAGTGGTACAACACTGTAGGAAGGGCATCCTTCAGAAGCTGTACCTCTGTCTGCAAGTATCACCAAGTAGTTAATCAACCAGTATCCTGTCATAAAAGGGAATTCTCATGTACGATCTGTAAGGTTTTGACTTTTTTGAAGTATAACCATTATTTGATTATGAGCATTATCAGACTTGCCACTCCCTCATCTCATTTTTTGTGGAAATAACCAAGAGAACATTCATTTTAAATACCTGAAGCTCGCTTACAGCTGCAACATATTCCTCCAAGGATTGATTGGCTGAGCTCCCTTCTAAGGGGTTCCTGATGTTAACAGTCTGATCAATGGTAGTTGTTCCACTCACTCTTAGTTCTGGGAAGATGACTGGCCCACTCCATACCTTTCAAAAGACCAGTTCACGCTTTTTTCATATCCAACTGCCTCTCCTACCTTACCAAGTCAGCATCATGAAAAATCAACCTCATTTACATATTTTGGTAATAGCCAAGCAACAGAATAAGTGACACTTGTAGATCCAGCAGTGATGTGCAGGCTGTAAGTGTGTTTAAATACTTATATGCTAGAGGCATGAAGTTGTCTTGGGATAAGACCTGGGATGATGACTGTGAAAAAGAACTCAAAGTAACTGGAGTCTTGATATCGCAGGTGATGGACAAGTACCGAGAGTGGCAGGGAGGGTAACAATGGAAGAAGTAGAGTGAAGACTAGAGGTCAGTTGTGCAAGAAAATGAAATGTTATGATGGAGCAGAGGGCACTTGAAAGAGAAGAGAGCAATGATATTGTGGTGGTGTTGGAATTAAAGGACTCTCTAAATTGCTGGTAGTACAAGAATGAAAGTTTTTATGTGCCCTAATGGCATCAGTCAGAACACACGAGTCCTTGTTCAATTGGGTGTAGCCTTAATCAAATGAGGTCTTGAGAGGGTTTGGTCCAACTCTAAGGTGGTTACCTCTCAAACATGCAAGAGTGTAGGACACTGATATGAAGAGATTGCCAAGTGCTGACAATCGCTGTTTATTGTAATTCAGCTCCAAGACAAGTGCAGATTATGGCCCAGACACATAGAGGTGAGGTCACTGACAAGCATGGGAACTAATGGGAAAGAGCCTTACAAAGCTCCACTTTTACTGAATAACAGGCCAGTTAAAAAAGAAAGTTGGGAGGATATGTTATCCAAGTCTAAATGAATAACAGGCCAGTGAAAAAAGAAAGTTGGGAGGATATGTTATCCAAGTCTAAATAACTTTTTGAAGAATGAAAATGCAGAGGACAGACAAGACATTATATCCAAGGGCAAGGTTGTTTACAACCACAGAAGGTACTGGGAAAAAGACTTCCAATGCTCTTTTGCAATCCCATTAGGTAAAATGTCTAATGAAAAAAAATTAGTTTATGGAAACAATTGTAGTGATGTGAAAGCATGGAAGAATCAAGATGCACTAGAGCACAGGTTTAAGAGAAGTGTTCTACCCCCTTTTGCTGAGGATAGTATAAACTCCATTATATAAAAAATAGCTTTTATAAACCTCAATCACAAGTAAACTACTGGCATTCTGTCCAGAAACATGCATCTCTCCTTGTCATATACAACACTTGACTCGCATAGATCATTATTCGTAACCGATTTTCCTGCGGAGCACCATTCAATAGCCTTGACTTTTGGCAAATTGGCAGAAGCAACAGATGGTAGCAGTATGTAGGAACATTTAGGCTGGAGCATTAGGTAATAGTAATAATAAGGAACATTAGGTAGAAGCCCTCTACGTGGTCTATTAAGGGTGAAGCAATAGAGGCTATGAAGTGGCACTGGAGTTCCCTAGATATGGAGAGACTACTGCCATGGACACCCATTTAAGGGAGTTCCACTATACATTTAAAAGGCCAAGCGAGTGCTTTGACAGTTGCTGAAAGAGGAGTGGTAACTGGGAATACTGGATTCAATAAGCTGCACATGGGCAAGAGTATACATGTGAGGGACTGAGCATTAACATGCATAATTGGCCTGTTGCAATTCATTGGCTTGCACAGAAAAGGTTGTTATATGCAAGTATGTTAAAGGGAGTGGCAGGTGGAATGCCATTTTTTGGTGAAGTAATGTGTGAAAGTCTGTAATGAACAAATGAAGAAAAAAGTCTAAAATAAAGTAGCAAGAGGAAGAGGGTTTAGAAGAGTGGCTTGTTGTGCTGCAATACCTAGAGAAATTAAAAAATGGCACACACATAAGCTAAATAAAACCAGGGCACTGAAAGGTTTAAATACTTTTTTTTTTTTTGCTTTGTCGCTGTCTCCCGCGTTTGCGAGGTAGCGCAAGGAAACAGACGAAAGAAATGGCCCAACCCTCCCCCATACACATGTATATACATACGTCCACACACGCAAATATACATACCTACACAGCTTTCCATGGTTTACCCTAGACGCTTCACATGCCCTGATTCAATCCACTGACAGCACGTCAACCCTAGTATACCACATCGATCCAATTCACTCTATTCCTTGCCCTCCTTTCACCCTCCTGCATGTTCAGGCCCCGATCACACAAAATCTTTTTCACTCCATCTTTCCACCTCCAATTTGGTCTCCCACTTCTCCTCGTTCCCTCCACCTCCAACACATATATCCTCTTGGTCAATCTTTCCTCACTCATTCTCTCCATGTGCCCAAACCATTTCAAAACACCCTCTTCTGCTCTCTCAACCATGCTCTTTTTATTTCCACACATCTCTCTTACCCTTACGTTACTTACTCGATCAAACCACCTCACACCACACATTGTCCTCAAACATCTCATTTCCAGCACATCCATCCTCCTGCGCACAACTCTATCCATAGCCCACGCCTCGCAACCATACAACATTGTTGGAACCACTATTCCTCCAAACATACCCATTTTTGCTTTCCGAGATAATGTTCTCGACTTCCACACATTCTTCAAGGCTCCCAAGATTTTCGCCCCCTCCCCCACCCTATGATCCACTTCCGCTTCCATGGTTCCATCCACTGCCAGATCCACTCCCAGATATCTAAAACACTTTACTTCCTCCAGTTTTTCTCCATTCAAACTTACCTCCCAATTGACTTGACCCTCAACCCTACTGTACCTAATAACCTTGCTCTTATTCACATTTACTCTTAACTTTCTTCTTTCACACACTTCACCAAACTCAGTCACCAGCTTCTGCAGTTTCTCACATGAATCAGCCACCAGCGCTGTATCATCAGCGAACAACAACTGACTCACTTCCCAAGCTCTCTCATCCCCAACAGACTTCATACTTGCCCCTCTTTCCCCTCCCTAACAACCCCATCCATAAACAAATTAAACAACCATGGAGACATCACACACCCCTGCCGCAAACCTACATTCACTGAGAACCAATCACTTTCCTCTCTTCCTACACGTACACATGCCTTACATCCTCGATAAAAACTTTTCACTGCTTCTAACAACTTGCCTTCCACACCATATATTCTTAATACCTTCCACAGAGCATCTCTATCAACTCTATCATAGGCCTTCTCCAGATCCATAAATGCTACATACAAATCCATTTGCTTTTCTAAGTATTTCTGACATACATTCTTCAAAGCAAACACCTGATCCACAAATCCTCTACCACTTCTGAAACCACACTGCTCTTCCCCAATCTGATGTTCTGTACATGCCTTCACCCTCTCAATCAATACCCTCCCATATAATTTACCAGGAATACTCAACAAACTTATACCTCTGTAATTTGAGCACTCACTCTTATCCCCTTTGCCTTTGTACAATGGCACAATGCATGCATTCCGCCAATCCTCAGGCACCTCACCATGAGTCATACATATATTAAATAACCTTACCAACCAGTCAATAATACAGTCACCCCCTTTTTTAATAAATTCCACTGCAATACCATCCAAACCTGCTGCCCTATCCCTTAATACTAAAAATTCACCTCCTATGTCAGGAAGTAACATCTCACTGCCTTATCTTCCATTATATAGATTACAATAATAACTAACAATTAAATGTGTTATTCTTATTGTGTACATGTCCTGCATCCAAGGTCAGGTCATACAACGCTTTAATAAATCACTTTAAAAAATACAATTGTCTTACATTCATAACGTTTCCCATAAGAAAAAATCATCGTTCATGCTAAATCAACACTTTCATTTATTCTCAAAACACATATACACACCTACCAACGTAACATGTAAATCATTTAATAAAAAGGTACATTACTTATCCAAAAAGTATACTTGGTCAATAACCTAAACATATCCACGTGTTGAACTTTCGCACATTTGCACCTACTCAATCCCTACATCTAATCATATCAAAATATCACAACCAATATATATACTAATACAACTAATAATGATATTTTCCAATTAATATAACACAAAAGTAACACAAAATATTCTTCTACTTCAAAAACAATAACAATCCTATGACAGCTTAAATTCTACTCTTCAACAAGTTACATTTGAAATGCACTTATGTCAACCAACACCACAACAAACACAACTTACACCCTACATTTCAGTTAATAATAATTTCCCTCCAACATAAGGTCTGATAAGGTTTCAAGAGATTAGGTGGACTTTTTATATCAAATACATAATCCCTGGGGATAGGGGAGAAAGAATACTTCCCACGTATTCCCTGCGTGTCGTAGAAGGCGACTAAAAGGGGAGGGAGCGGGGGGCTGGAAATCTTCCCCTCTCGTTTTTTTTTAATTTTCCAAAACAAGGAACAGAGAAGGGGGCTACCTCGCTACCTCGCTAACGCGGGAAATGGCGAATAGTTTGAATGAATATATATATATATATATATATATATATATATATATATATATATATATATATATATATATATATATATATATAACGCGGGAGACAGCGACAAAGTATAAAAAAAAAAAAAAAAAAAAAAAAAAAAAACATAATTTTACATTCTCTGATATCTATACATTTCACCTACTGTTCATTTAATATAACCATAACCATTTTCTGGAAGGAGGTAAATAAAGTGCGTAAGACATGGGAGCAAATGGGAACTGCAGTGAAGGGCGCAAATGGGGAGGTGATAACAAGTAGTGGTGATGTGAGAAGGAGATGGAGTGAGTATTTTGAAGGTTTGTTGAATGTGTTTTGATGATAGAGTGGCAGATATAGGGTGTTTTGGTTGAGGTGGTGTGCAAAGTGAGAGGGTTAGGGAAAATGATTTGGTAAACAGAGAAGAGGTAGTAAAAGCTTTGGGAAGATGAAAGCCGGCAAGGCAGCAGGTTTGGATGGTACTTGCAGTGGAATCTATTAAAAAAGGGGGTGACTGTATTGTTGACTGGTTGGTGAGGTTATTTAATGTATGTATGATTCATGGTGAGGTGCCTGAGGATTGGCGGAATGCATGCATAGTGCCATTGTACAAAGGCAAAGGGGACACGAGTGAGTGCTCAAATTACAGAGGTATAAGTTTGTTGAGTATTCCTGGTAAATTATATGGGAGGGTATTGATTGAGAGGGTGAAGGCATGTACAGAGCATCAGATTGGGGAAGAGCAGTGTGGTTTCAGAAGTGGTAGAGGATGTGTGGATCAGGTGTTTGCTTTGAAGAATGTATGTGAGAAATACTTAGAAAAGCAAATGAATTTGTATGTAGCATTTATGGATCTGGACAAGGCATATGATAGAGTTGATAGAGATGCTCTGTGGAAGGTATTAAGAATATATGGTGTGGAAGGCAAGTTGTTAGAAGCAGTGAAAAGTTTTTATCGAGGATGTAAGGCATGTGTACGTGTAGGAAGAGAGGAAAGTGATTGGTTCTCAGTGAATGTAGGTTTGCGGCAGGGGTGTGTGATATCTCCATGGTTGTTTAATTTGTTTATGGATGGGGTTGTTAGGGAGGTGAATGCAAGAGTTTTGGAAAGAGGGGCAAGTATGAAGTCTGTTGTGGATGAGAGAGCTTGGGAAGTGAGTCAGTTGTTGTTCGCTGATGACACAGCGCTGGTGGCTGATTCATGTGAGAAACTGCAGAAGTTGGTGACTGAGTTTGGTAAAGTGTGTGAAAGAAGAAAGTTAAGAGTAAATGTGAATAAGAGCAAGGTTATTAGGTACAGTAGGGTAGAGGGTCAAGTCAATTGGGAGGTAAGTTTGAATGGAGAAAAACTGGAGGAAGTAAAGTGTTTTAGATATCTGGGAGTGGATCTGGCAGCGGATGGAACCATGGAAGCGGAAGTGAATCATAGGGTGGGGGAGGGGGCGAAAATCCTGGGAGCCTTGAAGAATGTGTGGAAGTCGAGAACATTATCTCGGAAAGCAAAAATGGGTATGTTTGAAGGAATAGTGGTTCCAACAATGTTGTATGGTTGCGAGGCGTGGGCTATGGATAGAGTTGTGCGCAGGAGGGTGGATGTGCTGGAAATGAGATGTTTGAGGACAATGTGTGGAGTGAGGTGGTTTGATCGAGTAAGTAATGTAAGGGTATGAGAGATGTGTGGAAATAAAAAGAGCGTGGTTGAGAGAGCAGAAGAGGGTGTTTTGAAATGGTTTGGGCACATGGAGAAAATGAGTGAGGAAAGATTGACCAAGAGGATATATGTGTCGGAGATGGAGGGAACGAGGAGAAGTGAGAGACCAAATTGGAGGTGGAAAGATGGAGTGAAAAAGATTTTGTGTGATCGGGGCCTGAACATGCAGGAGGGTGAAAGGAGGGCAAGGAATAGAGTGAATTGGATCGATGTGGCATACCGGGGTTGACGTGCTGTCAGTGGATTGAATCAGGGCATGTGAAGCGCCTGGGGTAAACCATGGAAAGTTGTGTGGGGCCTGGATGTGGAAAGGGAGCTGTGGTTTCGGGCATTATTGCATGACAGATAGAGACTGAGTGTGAACAAATGGGGCCTTTGTTGTCTTTTCCTAGTGCTACCTCGCACACATGAGAGGGGAGGGGGATGGTATTCCATGTGTGGCGATGGTGGCGATGGAATGAATAAAGGCAGACAGTGTGAATTGTGTGCATGGGTATATATGTGTGTGTCTGTGTGTGTATATATGTGTACATTGAGATGTATAGGTATGTATATTTGCGTGTGTGGACGTGTATGTATATACATTCTGTATGGGGGTGGGTTGGGCCATTTCTTTCGTCTGTTTCCTTGCGCTACCTCACAAACGCGGGAGACAGTGACAAAGCAAAATAAATAAATAAATAAAAATTTTACACTTAACAACATTATCAATTAACACTTACATTCATATTCTCCATCTCCTAACACATTCTCAGAACATTCCATACAACATTTATACAAGATAACTCACCAAATCACATAAAATAATATTTTCTTTATGTGATACTTGGTAAATTTTAAATCTAACACAGGCAAATATTGCAGTTCATACATTCTTACCACCTCCTTCAATAAACATTACCAAATACATTTTAACTACATTCAGAGTCAGTAACTTATAACATTAACAAAAAGAAATAAGTATTGATTCAAAAACACTAACCAGGCACACACATTTTCACATAGCTTGCCTCAATTAATCTATCTTCTACTGCAATATACAATCCACACCCTTCACTCACAAATACTAATAAAAAATTAGTGTCAAAATGACAATTAAATTAAATTCCTACTACACTCATAATCATATTTCAACAGCTATGTGAACCTCTTGTCAGGTTTCAATAACTTTTCTCAAATTTATAAAGCAAATATATAAACATTTATTAAACACGTCAATTTTGGCACTTGTCACCACTAAGGTTAACTAAGGTCAAATTTCAAAAGCTCATATTCATTCAATACAACTATTTTACCTAATTTTACATCACAAACCAAATCTTGACCCACATTTTACACAGCCCTCACTAATATCACCCATCACTCGGATCTTTCACAAGAATTAATACTTCCATACACTTTCTCCATATGTTAATACTCTCAAAAACACACCACAATACCACTGAAAATCACTTCCTCTACACATCTAAATTAATTACTGATAATAAATCTTATGCGCTACATTATCATCTTAAAAAGACCCACTTCCAGTACTTCATACATTTTTGACATCATACATTCAACATAATATTACCAATGTAACACACCAACTATGCAACTAATAAAGCTATTACACATTTTTTACATCAACTTATGTAATACACCTACTATATAACTAACAAAAAGCTATTATACATTTTTTACATTAACTTCGAAACCAATTAACCGCAATACATCACCCTACCTCCCTAACACTCCACACCATTAACTTTTTGAGTACTATATAAATTAGAGAAATGTTAAGCAACAGAGCAACCAATGAACAACTTTTATCCTACTGTATTTCAACATTTATATAACTAGATCACAGTGTGATGTTTCAATACATACAATTAGGTTTTCTATATACACTTACTAGACACACTTTAATTATCTTTAATGATGGCACAAGATATGTTTTTATATACATACTAACTAGACACACTTTAATTATCTTTAATGATGGTACAAGGCACGTTTTTATATATATACTAACTAGACACATTTATCTTTAATGATGGCACAAGGCACGTTTTTATATATACACTAACTAGACACACTTTAATTATCTTTAATGATGGCACAAGGCATGTTTTTATATATACATTAACTAGACATGCTTTAATTATCTCTAATGATGGCACAAGGCATGTTTTTTTTGTCTTCTTCAATTAAATCTGTTTTCACTAACTTCATACTCAAAACTCACATTTCCCATGATGTACACACCCCTAACTACTATGATTTTAAAACTATTCTCAAAAATTTAAATTTTAAAGTCTTCTTACCCATCTTTTAATTGGCGAATGCACTAGCATGGTTCATTACAAATATATTATGACAAATTAATATCTAAAATAAAATTAACTGCTGATATATAATATATATATATATATATATATATATATATATATATATATATATAATATATATATATTTGGGAGACCAAATTGGAGGTGGAAAGATGGAGTGAAAAAGATTTTGTGTGATCGGGGCCTGAACATGCAGGAGGGTGAAAGGAGGGCAAGGAATAGAGTGAAGTGGAGCGATGTGGTATACCGGGGTTGACGTGCTGTCAGTGGATTGAATCAAGGCATGTGAAGCGTCTGGGGTAAACCATGGAAAGCTGTGTAGGTACGTATATTTGCGTGTGTGGACGTATGTATATACATGTGTATGGGGGGGGTTGGGCCATTTCTTTCGTCTGTTTCCTTGCGCTACCTCGCAAACGTGGGAGACAGCGACAAAGTATAATAAAAAAAAAATAATAATATATATTCAAATGATACAACTTTTCAGTTTTCTTATATTCCTATCTATTCATTCATTACGGTCTAATAAACTAATATGATGTGTAATATTTTACGTGTGACCTCAAATTATATTACAAATTATAAATCCACTTACACATGCCAGCCAGCCATTAACCGTCTCCATTCTAGAAAAATGTCGAGTCAAAAATCTAAATATTACTAACAACATACCAAGGAAGCAGATCCTATCACCTTCCTCACTACAAATATGTACATTTCCTACATACAGCCTCTGACCTACATATTACCCTATTACATACCACAAACTCAATCAAAATAAAAAAAAAAAAAAAAAAAACAATTATTCCATTATAAATATTTCCAATGATGGAAATTCCACCTTTAAATATATAACTCGACTCAAAGTGCTCATTACTCGTTGAAGATCAGGGAAAACGTAACCCCAAACACCTTCCCCACAAGAAATATGTACATTTCCTACATACAGCTTCTGGCCTACATATTACCATCTCACATGCCACAAACTGGCTATTAAAAGAACAAAACATTTAAAAACCAATTAATACATCACCTGCAACATGCACATGATGGAAATTCCACCATTAAATAAATAACTCGACTTAAAGTGTTCATTACTCGTTGAAGATCAGGGAAAACGTAACCCCATAACGCACACAGCTCACTCCTGATCCATTGCCTTCAAAAAAAAAAAACAAAAATACCCAAACGCCACAACCCTTATCTATTTTCCACAACAATAAAATGTAAAATACATAAATAGAACCATTTTCTCCCGACGCCGAAGCCAAAACAATCCACCATTTGCCTCCCGGGGATCACTACCATCCCCCAAACCCCATCCACTTTACCCTCTGCCCTACGCTCTATTATAACCGTAACCTATTAAATAACACTAATTATACTCAATAACAACTCATACTCATTACAACGTTATTTTTTCTTACCTCTAAGCACTTAATTACCATCCGAAGACATGAAGATTTTCTAGGAGAGGCCATTAGTCGCTGGTTATGTGTGTACCATCCACCACGCCGTGACGTCATTAAAGAAAATGGAAACCTTCCCAGAGAAAACTGTGTTCTTATAGCGCTAACTTAACTATAATAGATATATCGTTTTTATTGTCGCAAATGGCTGATAGATGAGTATTTTTTTTAATATTTCATCTAAGTTACTGTAATTCGTAGTAACTACAAATGTTGAAAACTTAGTTACATAGTAGCCACTATTTCAATTAAACATTGCTTATTCAAGTGTCGGTAAAAAATACCCACAATTAACAAATCTTGGATACATTTCAAGGTACCATATGTAACATATACACTTAATGAATCAACAACGTATTTTACAACGCGGAATATTTCTATACTTCTCTAAATTTCACGATAAAAACATAAGGAAATTATCAAAGGACACTCGATTTCTTGCATCCCCCTCACATACTATTGTAACACATTAAGGAATTTCAGGTCCTATTCATTCCATGGTCACCCCTCTCTCTCTCTCTCTCTCTCTCTCTCATATATATATATATATATATATATATATATATATATATATATAATATATATATATATATATTATACTTTGTCGCTGTATCCCGCGTTAGCGAGGTAGCTCAAGGAAACACGAAAGAATGCCCCAACCCACCTACATACACATTATATACATTACAAGTCCACACACCACATATACATCTCAACCTATACATATATATAAATATATATATATATATATATATATATATATATATATATATATATATATATTTGGTATGGTTCACCCCAGCCATATGTTGTGGCCCGCCTACACATGTGGCCCGCCTACACCAGGTGTGGGGTACATGTATGGTGGGCTGACCCACTATCATATTCAACATATTAACTTGGCCATCATTGGTCACACACACACACACACACACACACACACACACACACACCATCATCACAATGTTACCACTCATGTCTCCTCATGTTAGCCGAGGTCAACTTACTACCTCATGACATCATCATACCTCATATTAAGGTCCCGTCTTCTTGAACATCCAGCCTTCAAAAACGAGAATGTATTGTCTCACTTTACCAATTGGTATTATATACATATACAGTAGACAAGTACAACGGTAGACACAGTTATCCCTCCTAAATAAAGTCACTGAACAAATAAAACCATCGTGTGTGAGTGTGTGTGTATGTGTGTATGTGTGTGTGTGTGTGTGTGTGTAGGTAGAGTGGAGTCTCCTTGATGGACTTTGTAGTGCTTTGTTAATGCTTCCTCTCAGCCATACCTACCTGGCTTGTTTCCTAGGACGTATAAAGTCATGCCCATATTTACCTGAACATGATACATATGGCTCCCAACCCAGCATTATTGTGACCACATACATCAAACGTTACTGCCATTCCCATGTAATGTTACACATCAATATCAGTACTATAAGGTCGTCACAAACATCACTATGATGAAATCACATAACATACATCACCTGAGTCATAAGGTCACATGATAAACATCATCTGAGTCATAAGGTCACATGATAAACATCACCTGAGTCATAAGGTCACATGATAAACATCACCTGAGTCATAAGGTCACATGATAAACATCACCTGAGTCATAAGGTCACATGATAAACATCACCTGAGTCATAAGGTCACATGATAAACATCACCTGGTTATACGACCTCGTCAGAGATATCACTAGATTCATTCTCATCACATGTCACAAGGTCACATTAAGCACATTATTGGTCATAAGGTCACATCAAACACATCACTAGATATCACCTAACCTAACCTAACCTAACCTAACCTAACCTCACCATGAGTCATACATACATTAAATAACCTTACCAACCAGTCAACAATACAGTCACCCCCTTTTTTAATAAATATCACTGCAATACCATCCATTCATCTTCCGCAAAGCTTTTACTACCTCTTCTCTGTTTACCAAATCATTTTCCCTAACCCTCTCACTTTGCACACCACCTCGACCAAAACACCCTATGTCTGCCACTCTATCATCAAACACATTCAACAAACCTTCAAAATACTCACTCCATCTCCCTCTCACATCACCACTACTTGTTATCACCTCCCCATTTGCTCCCTTCACTGAAGTTCCCATTTGCTCCCTTGTCTTACGCACTTTATTTACCTCCTTCCAGAACATCTTTTTATTCTCCCTAAAATTTAATGATATTCTCTCACCCCAACTCTCATTTGCCCTCTTTTTCACCTCTTGCACCTTTCTCTTGGACCTCCTGTCTCTTTCTTTTATACATCTCCCACTCAATTGCATTTTTTCCCTGCAAAAATCGTCCAAATGCCTCTCTCTTCTCTTTCACTAATAATCTTACTTCTTCATCCCACCACTGACTACCCTTTCTAATCAACCCACCTCCCACTCTTCTCATGCCACAAGCATCTTTTGCGCAATCCATCACTGATTCCCTAAATACATCCCATTCCTCCCCCACTCCCCTTACTTCCATTATTCTCACCTTTTTCCATTCTGTACTCAGTCTCTCCTGGTACTTCCTCACACAAGTCTCCTTCCCAAGCTCACTTACTCTCACCACTCTCTTCACCCCAACATTCACTCTTCTTTTCTGAAAACCCATACAAATCTTCACCTTAGCCTCCACAAGATAATGATCAGACATCCCTCCAGTTGCACCTCTCAGCAAATTAACATTAATATTAAGTAGAAGTAGTAGATAGAATTAGGTGGGAGCTTTACATAGAAGTAGTAGCTGGAAGATCAGGCAGAGATATTAGGTAGTTGTAGTTGGTAGGAGAGTTATGGCTATGGCCATCCCCTTGAGGGAGTTTCCAAAAGGAAAGGTCATCAGAGATATACACGTAGATAGATAGATATGACTATTGTACTTAATTTGTTGCTTTTCCATATGTCCTTTTTCATGTACCTCTCTCAGTGCACCGGGTGATAATTTCTGGTCTTGCATTGCTATGTTTGACATGGCTGTTTGTTAGTTTCTCCAAGTTCATTTATTTTAGGCTTTGATATTTTATTTTTTGATTTTCTAGCTCTTTTTAGTCTGTGTTAATTATTAATATTTATATATGTTTATTTGTTATATTTAATTGCTGTTTCCCACTGATGCGGGAAACAGACAAATAATGGCCCATCCACTCATATACACATATATACATAGACACCCATACATGCACATGTACATACACACTTAAACATATATATATATACACAGTTACATAGTAATGCTTGCTTGCTTTCTTCAATTACCCGCGCCACCCCACAGGAAACACCATCACCACCCCCCTGCGTCAGCGAGGGAGCACCAGTTAAGCAGACCAAAAAAGGCCACATTCATGTATGAAGCGAGAGGGTTAGGGAGAATGATTTGGTAAACAGAGAAGAGGGAGTGGAAGCTTTGTGGAAGATGAAAGCCGGCAAGACAGTGGTTTTGGATGGTATTGCAGTGGAATTTATTGACAAAGGGGGTGACTGTGTTGCTGACTGGTTGGTATGTATAGTTAATGTATGTATGACTCAGGTGAGGTGCCTGAGGATTGGTGGAATGCTTGCATAGTGCCATTGTACAAAGGCAAAGAGGGTAAAGGTGAGTGCTCAAATTACAGAGGTATATAATTTTGTTGAGTATTCCGGGAAATTGTATTTTATATTTTGTTATTTTGCTTTGTCACTGTCTCCACATTTGCGAGGTAGCGCAAGGAAACAGACGAAAGAAATGGCCCAACCCACCCCAATACACATGTATATACATACCGTCCACACACGCAAATATACATACCCATACATCTCACAGTACGCAATATATACACACAGACACATACATATATACACATGCACACAATTCACACTGCCTTTATTCATTCATATTGCCACCTCGCCACACATGGAATAACATCCCCCTCCCCCCCCTCATGTGTGCGAGGTAGCGCTAGGAAAAGACAACAAAGGCCCCATTCGTTCACACTCAGTCTCTAGCTGTCATGTAATAATGCCCGAAACCACAGCTCCCTTTCCACATCCAGGCCCCACACAACTTTCCATGGTTTACCCCAGACGCTTCACATGCCCTGATTCAATCCATTAACAGCATGTCTACCCCGGTATACCACATCGATCCAATTCACTCTATTCCTTGCCCACCTTTCACCCTCCTGCATGTTTAGGTCCCGGTCACTCAAAATCTTTTTTACTCCATCTTTCCACCTCCAATTTGGTCTCCCACTTCTCCTCGTTCCCTCCACCTCCGACACATATATCCTCTTTGTCAATCTTTCCTCACTCATTCTCTCCATGTGCCCAAACCATTTCAAAACACCCTCTTCTGCTCTCTCAACCATGCTCTTTTTATTTCCACACATCTCTCTTACCCTTACGTTACTTACTCGATCAAACCACCTCACACCACACATTGTCCTCAAACACCTCATTTCCAGCACATCCATCCTCCTGCGCACAACTCTATCCATAGCCCACGCCTCGCAACCATACAACATTGTGATATTTTGATATGATTAGATGGAGGGATTGAGCAGGTGCAAATGTGCGAAAGTTCAACACGTGGATATGTTTAGGTTATTGACCAAGTATACTTTTTGGATAAGTAATGTACCTTTTTATTAAATGATTTACATGTTACATTGGTAGGTGTGTATATGTGTTTTGAGAATAAATGAAAGTGTTGATTTAGCATGAACGATGATTTTTTCTTATGGGAAACGTTATGAATGTAAGACAATTGTATTTTTTAAAGTGATTTATTAAAGCGTTGTATGACCTGACCTTGGATGCAGGACATGTACACAATAAGAATAACACATTTAATTGTTAGTTATTATTGTAATCTATATAATGGAAGATAAGGCAGTGAGATGTTACTTCCTGACATAGGAGGTGAATTTTTAGTATTAAGGGATAGGGCAGCAGGTTTGGATGGTATTGCAGTGGAATTATTAAAAAAGGGGGTGACTGTATTATTGACTGGTTGGTAAGGTTATTTAATATATGTATGATCATGGTGAGGTGCCTGAGGATTGGCGGAATGCATGCATTGTGCCATTGTACAAAGGCAAAGGGGATAGAGTGAGTGCTCAAATTACAGAGGTATAAGTTTGTTGAGTATTCCTGGTAAATTATATGGGAGGGTATTGATTGAGAGGGTGAAGGCATGTACAGAACATCAGATTGGGGAAGAGCAGTGTGGTTTCAGAAGTGGTAGAGGATTTGTGGATCAGGTGTTTGCTTTGAAGAATGTATGTGAGAAATACTTAGAAAAGCAAATGGATTTGTATGTAGCATTTATGGATCTGGAGAAGGCATATGATAGAGTTGATAGAGATGCTCTGTGGAAGGTATTAAGAATATATGGTGTGGAAGGCAAGTTGTTAGAAGCAGTGAAAAGTTTTTATCGAGGATGTAAGGCATGTGTACGTGTAGGAAGAGAGGAAAGTGATTGGTTCTCAGTGAATGTAGGTTTGCGGCAGGGGTGTGTGATGTCTCCATGGTTGTTTAATTTGTTTATGGATGGGGTTGTTAGGGAGGGGAAAGAGGGGCAAGTATGAAGTCTTTTGGGATGAGAGAGCTTGGGAAGTGAGTCAGTTGTTGTTCGCTGATGATACAGCGCTGGTGGCTGATTCATGTGAGAAACTGCAGAAGCTGGTGACTGAGTTTGGTGAAGTGTGTGAAAGAAGAAAGTTAAGAGTAAATGTGAATAAGAGCAAGGTTATTAGGTACAGTAGGGTTGAGGGTCAAGTCAATTGGGAGGTAAGTTTGAATGGAGAAAAACTGGAGGAAGTAAAGTGTTTTAGATATCTGGGAGTGGATCTGGCAGTGGATGGAACCATGGAAGCGGAAGTGGATCATAGGGTGGGGGAGGGGGCGAAAATCTTGGGAGCCTTGAAGAATGTGTGGAAGTCGAGAACATTATCTCGGAAAGCAAAAATGGGTATGTTTGAAGGAATAGTGGTTCCAATAATGTTGTATGGTTGCGAGGCGTGGGCTATGGATAGAGTTGTGCGCAGGAGGGTGGATGTGCTGGAAATGAGATGTTTGAGGACAATGTGTGGAGTGAGGTGGTTTGATCGAGTAAGTAATGTAAGGGTATGAGAGATGTGTGGAAATAAAAAGAGCGTGGTTGAGAGAGCAGAAGAGGGTGTTTTGAAATGGTTTGGGCACATGGAGAAAATGAGTGAGGAAAGATTGACCAAGAGGATATATGTGTCGGAGATGGAGGGAACGAGGAGAAGTGAGAGACCAAATTGGAGGTGGAAAGATGGAGTGAAAAAGATTTTGTGTGATCGGGGCCTGAACATGCAGGAGGGTGAAAGGAGGGCAAGGAATAGAGTGAATTGGATCGATGTGGCATACCGGGGTTGACGTGCTGTCAGTGGATTGAATCAGGGCATGTGAAGCGCCTGGGGTAAACCATGGAAAGTTGTGTGGGGCCTGGATGTGGAAAGGGAGCTGTGGTTTCGGGCATTATTGCATGACAGATAGAGACTGAGTGTGAACAAATGGGGCCTTTGTTGTCTTTTCCTAGTGCTACCTCGCACACATGAGAGGGGAGGGGGATGGTATTCCATGTGTGGCGAGGTGGCGATGGGAATGAATAAAGGCAGACAGTGTGAATTGTGTGCATGGGTATATATGTGTGTGTCTGTGTGTGTATATATGTGTACATTGAGATGTATAGGTATGTATATTTGCGTGTGTGGACGTGTATGTATATACATTCTGTATGGGGGTGGGTTGGGCCATTTCTTTCGTCTGTTTCCTTGCACTACCTTGCAAACGCGGGAGACAGTGACAAAGCAAAATAAATAAATAAATAAAAATTTTACACTTAACAACATTATCAATTAACACTTACATTCATATTCTCCATCTCCTAACACATTCTCAGAACATTCCATACAACATTTATACAAGATAACTCACCAAATCACATAAAATAATATTTTCTTTATGTGATACTTGGTAAATTTTAAATCTAGCACAGGCAAATATTGCAGTTCATACATTCTTACCACCTCCTTCAATAAACATTACCAAATACATTTTAACTACATTCAGAGTCAGTAACTTATAACATTAACAAAAAGAAATAAGTATTGATTCAAAAACACTAACCAGGCACACACATTTTCACATAGCTTGCCTCAATTAATCTATCTTCTACTGCAATATACAATCCACACCCTTCACTCACAAATACTAATAAAAAATTAGTGTCAAAATGACAATTAAAATTATTCCTACTACACTCATAATCATATTTCAACAGCTATGTGAACCTCTTGTCAGGTTTCAATAACTTTTCTCAAATTTATAAAGCAAATATATAAACATTTATTAAACACGTCAATTTTGGCACTTGTCACCACTAAGGTTAACTAAGGTCAAATTTCAAAAGCTCATATTCATTCAATACAACTATTTTACCTAATTTTACATCACAAACCAAATCTTGACCCACATTTTACACAGCCCTCACTAATATCACCCATCACTCGATCTTTCACAAGAATTAATACTTCCATACACTTTCTCCATATGTTAATACTCTCAAAAACACACCACAATACCACTGAAAATCACTTCCTCTACACATCTAAATTAATTACTGATAATAAATCTTATGCGCTACATTATCATCTTAAAAAGACCCACTTCCAGTACTTCATACATTTTTGACATCATACATTCAACATAATATTACCAATGTAACACACCAACTATACAACTAATAAAGCTATTACACATTTTTTACATCAACTTATGTAATACACCTACTATATAACTAACAAAAAGCTATTATACATTTTTTACATTAACTTCGAAACCAATTAACCGCAATACATCACCCTACCTCCCTAACACTCCACACCATTAACTTTTTGAGTACTATATAAATTAGAGAAATGTTAAGCAACAGAGCAACCAATGAACAACTTTTATCCTACTGTATTTCAACATTTATATAACTAGATCACAGTGTGATGTTTCAATACATACAATTAGGTTTTCTATATACACTTACTAGACACACTTTAATTATCTTTAATGATGGCACAAGATATGTTTTTATATACATACTAACTAGACACACTTTAATTATCTTTAATGATGGTACAAGGCACGTTTTTATATATATACTAACTAGACACATTTATCTTTAATGATGGCACAAGGCACGTTTTTATATATACACTAACTAGACACACTTTAATTATCTTTAATGATGGCACAAGGCATGTTTTTATATATACATTAACTAGACATGCTTTAATTATCTCTAATGATGGCACAAGGCATGTTTTTATGTCTTCTTCAATTACATCTGTTTTTCACTAACTTCATACTCAAAACTCACATTTCCCATGATGTACACACCCCTAACTACTATGATTTTAAAACTATTCTCAAAAATTTAAATTTTAAAGTCTTCTTACCCATCTTTTAATTGGCGAATGCACTAGATGGTTCATTACAAATATATTATGACAAATTAATATCTAAAATAAAATTAACTGCTGATTATATATATATATATATATATATATATATATATATATATATATATATATATATATATATATATTTGGGAGACCAAATTGGAGGTGGAAAGATGGAGTGAAAAAGATTTTGTGTGATCGGGCCCTGAACATGCAGGAGGGTGAAAGGAGGGCAAGGAATAGAGTGAATGGAGCGATGTGGTATACCGGGGTTGACGTGCTGTCAGTGGATTGAATCAAGGCATGTGAAGCAGTCTGGGGTAAACCATGGAAAGCTGTGTAGGTATGTATATTTGCGTGTGTGGACGTATGTATATACATGTGTATGGGGGGGGTTGGGCCATTTCTTTCGTCTGTTTCCTTGCGCTACCTCGCAAACGTGGGAGACAGCGACAAAGTATAATAAAAAAAAAAATAATAATATATATTCAAATGATACAACTTTTCAGTTTTCTTATATTCCTATCTATTCATTCATTACGGTCTAATAAACTAATATGATGTGTAATATTTTACGTGTGACCTCAAATTATATTACAAATTATAAATCCACTTACACATGCCAGCCAGCCATTAACCGTCTCCATTCTAGAAAAATGTCGAGTCAAAAATCTAAATATTACTAACAACATACCAAGGAAGCAGATCCTATCACCTTCCTCATTACAAATATGTACATTTCCTACATACAGCCTCTGACCTACATATTACCCTATTACATACCACAAACTCAATCAAAATAAAAAAAAAAACAAAAAAAACAATTATTCCATTATAAATATTTCCAATGATGGAAATTCCACCTTTAAATATATATAACTCGACTCAAAGTGCTCATTACTCGTTGAA